>NC_060185.1:41807444-42109110 GCF_021184085.1 Oncorhynchus gorbuscha
GCTCAGTGCCCGTGCTGTGAATGTAAGCTACTGTGAGTGGGAGCGAGTGACACATGAACAGGGAGGAGGTAGGGTGAGACGAGAGACCACAACCGACCAAGCCGACTCATACTATAGTAGACTAATAGCTGCCATAGCTAGGTTATTTATCAACCAATATGATTACGTAGTAACTGTCTTGACTGCATCAAACCAGGAGAAGCTAGTTAAGCTAGTAGCTAGCGAGCTAGGCTAATTGATGCAGCATGCTCTTTCTCGTCCTACAGCTACAAACAACAACATTCAGAATATAAAGTAGCAGTCTATCTGTTGGCTCTTGGTCGTTGTAGCTTATCCTTTTCTTTTAACTTTAAATTCCATCTTTTTAATTCCATCTCCATTGATTAGATATCTCCTGACCTTGGTCCCACACAGAGGCTCTATGACTATAACCTATTGCCGCTTTGATGACTTGTGATTGACCAACAACCAGCTACGCGCCACTCGTGAAAAGCAAAGAGTTGCAGCATAAATTCTAAACTTCTCTCTCTCTCTCTCTCTCTCTACTGCAGCAGTCGCGTTTGGATCTGTATGGGTCCTTCAGGACAAATCAGTTAAAAGTACACATACCTGTGACAATCAGACCAGACCCGTGTCATTATTTAGAATTCTGGATCCAGAACTGCTCTGGTACTGGATCGGGTCTCGGGTATGTGGATCCGTGAAGACCTCTAGGGTGTAGGCTACAGTGTTAGATAGTGTGTTAAGGAAAAGCCAGTTAGGCTACTGTAGAGGAGGGCACACAAAGCCCAAGACAGGTGACAGTGACTATCAGTGATACTTGTAACCCTTCCTCAACATGGAGGACATTCGTCTTATCCCTAGAGAGTCAGTGGAGTCAGTAAGGTGTGTGTGTCTGGCCATCGGTACTCAGACTAACACTGCTGGAGGGTCCGAAATGCTTCTGACGCCCCCCTCTCTCACTCTCTCATTAATCTGCATTGATTTTCCTCAGGCTTACTTCCTCCTCTATTAACCACAGGCTTCAAACCCCCACTTACCCAGTTCACCTTCTCTCTCTCTCTCTCTCTCTCTCTCTCTCTCTCTCTCCCTCGCTCTCTCTCTCTCCCTCCGCTCTCTCTCTGTCTCTCTGTCTCTCTCTCTCTCTCTCTCTCTCTCTCTCTCCCTCCTCTCTCTCTCTCTCTCTCTCTCTCTCTCTCTCTCTCTCTCGCTCTGTCTTGGCTGTTTTTTGGGGAAGTGCTTCATGTTTCTGTTTCTTAACTACTTTGCTTTTCCTTGTTAACTTTACTTTTCCTTGCCAATCAGCTGCAATCTTTTATCCTTCTTTTCCCCCTTTATCCATATCTCTTTCTCTCTCTGTCTTTCTTTGTCTCTCTATTTGTCTTCCTTGTTTCTCTCTCTTCTTCCTCGTAGGGTCAATCTTGACCCCTCTAAGCGTCCCAACTCAAACAAGTCCGTCTCGGGCTGCACTCTTCCGCAGGGATCAAAAACAGTTAGTAAGTTCTTCTTCCCATGTTTCTGGCTCCTTCTCTCTGTCTGCCTGTCAGTCTGTCTGTCTGTCTGTCTGCCTGCCTGCCTGTCTGCCAGCTCCTCCAACCCCTCGCCCACTCCCCTCTCATTCACAGCCTCAGTCTGTGCGCTGTGTCTGTTGTCTGAGTTCAGTTCAAGAGCGCGCCCTAGAGGCCACAGGTGACACAGCATACCCTTGACAACAACAGAACATTAGCCAGCAATAACCCTGCTTTCCAAAGACTTTAAAAATGTGCACAAGCTTGTAGTACTTGATGTAGGAGCAGTTTGGGATCCTCTATACATTCTTCTTCTATTTTCAGTTCATGTAAAGGCAGTTGGTTAATGGATGTGTTGTTGTATGAATATCTACCAAATGATTGTGGCACTTAAAACAATAATACATGATTGGACATGAAACATTTCTTTATTCTTATCTTTGAAAGTCAAATCAAAGGGGTCTGATGTGGCTTTGGACTCTATGGGCTGTTCTTTACCTTCTCCTAAAGCTTCAGGGTGCACCTCAACCTGATGACGTCTTCACTCATTGTGCAATTGTGTGCCGTCCAGTTGTACCTTTTCACGCAATTGTAAGACGGCGACTCACTTAATGAACTCCATATATTCCTTGCGTTGTTAAAACGTCACCAGTCCCAGAGGCAGTACTGTGAAACTGTTTCAGTGTTTTTGGTTTAGCCAACCTCCCTCTTTGCCACACAACACAACACTATCACAAGGCCAAGGAGTTTCAGATTGGAATGGTTTTGTTTGTAAGGAGCTGCTGCCATGCGTCCTTAGCATCGCTGACACTTCAAAGCAGGATTAGTTGCGTAATAGAGCCTTTATCCCCCCCCCTCTTAACGGGATCCTCTTCACAGTCCCAGCCAGAGGCACAGGCTTGTCAGTCCTTATCCCACCACTCCACTCCACTCACCATGGGCTCCACTCACTCCCTCTCTCCCAGAGAGATTTGACCCAACATGGCAGCCCAGACACTATCCCCACTTGCAGGTTTGTTTTAAGACACTCTACAGCTCAGATCTCTCCCCTATACTGTTAGATGGAGATTTTATAGAAGGAAAGCTCTAATCCTTTAAAGACACACCCAGTTCCTGTGATGGCCTTTGGGTTGGTCAGGCTAGTGGAGACGGCATTTGAAATAGGAAGGTTACGAACATGGCGACACTCTTTGTGGTGCTTGAACAGCAGCGCCCCCTTGTGTGTGTTAGATGGATGTGTAATGGGACATCTCAAAAGCTGACCATACTTTAGTGGTAGTAGTCATTGGGCAAACACTATGTACTTTCATTATGCTTTTTGTTAAAATGTCGGAATAAATGTTCTACAAACTTAGGTAAAAACCATCACAGCACATGTTAGAGTTGCCCAGTTATGTCACGCAACGCAAGCAGCAGCAGCTTTCTAGTCCTGAGCCTGAACCTGCCCTGAGCCCTTCCTCTAAAAAACATTCCTAGTGTGGCTTCAAAGTGTGTGTTTTGTTTCATTTGTTTATTTATCATTTCCGTACATTTCGGAAGGTTGATGTCACTCTGACTCTGATGAGTTGATGGTGTTGTGGTTATTTCTCTATTGGCTGTTGCTGAGGGAAGGATTGGAACAGGAAGGGGAGGGAGCAAGGGATATTTCTCTATTGGCTGATTCATTCCTAACACACACTTTTGTCTTCGTCTTGAGGGTCACAGACGAACCTGAGAGAGTCTGCAGATCTCCGGTCACAAGGTGAGTGTCTACAATACAGTATGTCCCACTGTGATGAGAAACTATTTAATTACAGGCCCAAGATCAGTTTCCCCAAACCCAGTTGTAACCACATTCATTATGATCACACAATGCAAAACTGAACCCAGACCAGTTAGATAGTTGTGCTATCAATCAAAGACTTTCTGTATCACTCCATGTCTGCCCACCATCGGGCAGTATGACAGCTCCAGGACCAGTAGTTACTAAAGGCATTTCTATTCTCTCCCTCACAATGTAGCCTCGGCTGCACAGTCTCTGGTCAGACAGTCTCTGGTTAAATCCAGCAGGTAAAGCTCAGAGCATGGGTCAATGCAGCATTAGCTCTAAATGCCCTTGGTGTGACTCGTAGATAGTAGATGTGGTACTCTGTGATAGATGCCTGTGAGTGACTGCCTCTCTAATTCTTTTCTGAAGTAGGTTCCTTTTGTGTGTTATATCAAGTAGGTTCCTCAGTGTAACAACAACTTCAACTCCCCATCTATTGACATGAACCTCATTTTCACTTACTCAAACAATTTGGATAAATTAAATACCCATAATTATGTAGACATGCCGAATACACAGAGCTTCCACTTGTTTCCAAGAGTAGTACTTGTACTAGTGTGTGGTATTCTGTCCACCGTTAAACCTACTCCTACTTACACAGCAGATATGTTTTTGCTAGCTTGTGACCGAGCATAGTAAGATGCCACCGCAAGCTGATTCTGTGACCCACTAGGACAGCATTCCAAAGACAAATGTCTGCTTTGAAATGTAAATCAATGCCAATTTTAATTAGCTGCGCATACCACCAGGGCTGGGCTCAATTCCATTTCAATTGCAGTCAGGAAGTACACTGAATTTCCAATTCTCTTCAATGCTTTTCAACGAGGAAAATGTGGAATTAGAATTGGAATTTGGTTTACTTTCTGAATGGACCGGATTTAAATGGATTTGGCCACATCTCTGCAAACCACAGACACCTCCAGAAATAACAATATAATGACCTGAATATATATATATATATATACACCGTACACACACACTACCATTCAAAAGTTTGGGGTCACTTAGAAATGTCCTTGTTTTCCATAAAAACATACATGAAATGAGTTGCAAAATGAATAGGAAATATTGTCAAGACGTTGGATTTTTAATTGAAATAATAATTTTGTCCTTCAAACTTTGCTTTCGTAAAATAATCCTCTATTTGCAGCAATTACAGGCTTGCAGACTTTTGGCATTCTAGTTGTCAATTTGTTGAGGTAATCTGAAGAGATTTCACCCCATGCTTCCTGAAGCACCTCCCACAAGTTGGATTTGCTTGATGGGCACTTCTTACGTACCATACGGTCAAGCTGCTCCCACAACAGCTCAATAGGGTTGAGATCCGGTGACGGCTGGCATCTCCATTATTGACAGAATACCAGCTGACTGCTTCTTCCCTAAAACGTTCTTACATAGTTTGGATTGGGTCATGCTTTGGGTCATTGTCCTGTTGTAGGAGGAAATTGGCTCATATTAAGTGCCGTCCACAGGGCGTTGCAAAATGGAGTGATAGACTTCCTTCTTCAAGATCCCTTTTACCCTGTATAAATCTCCCACTTTACCACCACCAAAGCACCCCCAGACCATCACATTGCCTCCACCATACTTAACAGATGGCATCAAGCAGTCCTCCAGCATCTTTTCATTTTTTCTGCGTCTCACGAATGTTCTTCCTTGTGATCCGAACACCTCAAACTTGGATTTGTCTGTCCATAACACTTTTTTCTAATCTTCCTCTCTCCAGTGTCTGTGTTCTTTTGCCCATCTTAATCTTTTCTTTTTATTGGCCAGTCTGAGAGATGGCTTTATCTTTGCAACTCTGCCTAGAAGGTCAGAAACCCAGAGTCACCTCTTCACTGTTGACGTTGAGACTGGTGTTTTGCAGGGTACTATTTAATAAAGCGGCCAGTTGAGGACTTGTGAGGCATCTGTTTCTCAAACTAGACACTCTAATATACTTGTCCTCTTGCTCAGTTGTGCACTGGGGCCTCCCACTCCTCTTTCTATTCTGGTTAGGGCCAGTTTGCGCTATTCTGTGAAGGGAGTAGTACACAGTGTTGTATGAGATCTTCAGTTTCTTGGCAATTTCTCACATGGAATAGCCTTTGTTTCTCAGAATAAGAATAGACTGATGAGTTTCAGAAGAAAGTGCTTTGTTTCTGGCCATTTTGAGCCTATAATCAAACCCACAAATGCTGATGCTTCAGAAACTCAACTAGTCTAAAGAAGGCCAGTTGTATTGCTTCTTTAGCAGAACAACAGTTTTCAGCTGTGCTAACATAATTGCAAAAGGCTTTTTCCTATGATCTATTAGCCTTTTTATAATGATAAACTTGGATTAGCTAACACAACGTGTCATTGGAACACAGGCGTGATATTTGCTGATAATGGGCCTCTGTACACCTATGTAGATATTCAACAAAAAAACAGCCATTTCCAGCTAAAATAGTAGCTGTATTTCTGATCAATTTGATGTTATTTTAATGGACAGAAAATTTGCTTTTCTTTCAAAAACAAGGACATTTCTAAGTGACCCCAAACTTTTGAACGGTAGTGTGAGTGTGTGTGTGTGTATATATATCTATATATACTGCTCAAAAAAATAAAGGGAACACTAAAATAACACATCCTAGATCTGAATGAATTAAATATTCTTATTAAATACTTTTTTTCATTAAATAGTTGAATGTGCTGACAACAAAATCACACAAAAATGACCAATGGAAATCAAATTTATCAACCCATGGAGGTCTGGATTTGGAGTCACACTCAAAATTAAAGTGGAAAACCACACTACAGGCTGATCCAACTTTGATGTAATGTCCTTAAAACAAGTCTAAATGAGGCTCAGTAGTGTGTGTGGCCTCCACGTGCCTGTATGACCTCCCTAAAACGCCTGGGCATGCTCCTGATGAGGTGGCGGATGGTCTCCTGAGGGATCTCCTCCCAGACCTGGACTAAAGCATCCGCCAACTCCTGGACAGTCTGTGGTGCAACGTGGTGGCTGGAGCGAGACATGATGTCCCAGATGTGCTCAATTGGATTCAGGTCTGGGGAACGGGCGGGCCAGTCCATAGCATCAATGCCTTCCTCTTGCAGGAACTGCTGATGCTAGACCTCCAGTCACATGAGGTCTAGCATTGTCTTGCATTAGGAGGAACCCAGGGCCAACCGCACCAGCATATGGTCTCACAAGGGGTCTGAGGATCTCATCTCGTTACCTAATGGCAGTCAGGCTACCTCTGGCGAGCACAAGGAGGGCTGTGGGGCCCCCAAAAGAAATGCCACCCCACACCATGACTGACCCACCGCTAAACCGGTCATGCTGGAAGATGTTGCAGGCAGGAGAACGTTCTCCACGGCGTCTCCAGACTGTCACGTCTGTCACATGCGCTCAGTGTGAACCTGCTTTCATCTGTGAAGAGCATAGGGCGCCAGTGGCGAATTTGCCAATCTTGGTGTTCTCTGGCAAATGCCAAAATGTCCTGCACGGTGTTGGGCTGTAAGCACAACCCCGACCTGTGGACGTCGGGCCCTCATACCACCCTCATGGTATCTGTTTCTGACCGTTTGAGCAGACACATGCACATTTGTGGCCTGCTGGAGGTCATTTTGCAGGGCTCTGGCAGTGCTCCTCCTGCTCCACCTTGCACAAAGGCGGAGGTAGCGGTCCTGCTGCTGGGTTGTTGCCCTCCTACGGCCTCCTCCACGCCTCCTGATGTACTGGCCTGTCTCCTGGTAGCGCCTCCTTGCTCTGAACACTACGCTGACAGACACAGCAAACCTTCTGGCCACAGCTCGCATTGATGTTCCATCCTGGATGAGCTGCACTACCTGAGCCACTTGTGTGGGTTGTAGATTCCGTCTCATGCTACCACTAGAGTGAAAGCACCGCCAGCACTCAAAATTGACCAAAACATTAGCCAGGAAGCATAGGAACTGAGAAGTGGTCTGTGGTCACCACCTGCAGAACCACTCCTTTATTGGGGGTGTCTTGCTAATTGCCTATAATTTCCACCTGTTGTCTATTCCATTTGCACAACAGCATGTGCAATTTATTGTCAATCAGTGTTGCTTCCTAAGTGGACAGTTTGGAGTTACATTGTGTTGTTTAAGTGTTCTCTTTATTTTTTTGAGCAGTGTATATATATATATATATATATATATATGCGCATACAGTTCAGATCATTGAGTGGGGCGGCATAACTGTAGCCTGGTCTAATGAAGGAGGTATAATGGTGCAGCATCATTTAGAATGTTGTTGCCTTGAAGAACACACGTGTCCTCAAAAAGGTAAAATTGTGTTGTTAACTTGACTAACTTGTGTTGCTTCCTAACATTCCATTTTATTGCACTACGGTGTCCTCTGAATTGTCCTCTGATTTGAACCACAGATGTATTTTTCTATAATAGTCTAATTTATGGCATGATTTTAAGATGGTAGTGCAACTTGTGTATGTTGTGGATGCTACATCCACTCTTCAGTAAAAACATTTTATATGCTTTAATTTCTACTGGCCTCATCTATTTCAATGAGTAATTGAGGAATGGATTTCTATTGATAAATTAAGAGTTATGGCTGTTATTAAACCAAACCCTATATGATACTTATATATTTCTCCCCTGTTCCTCTCTTCCCATCCACGTTAATGCACTTCAACCACACTCCACCTGCATCCTCTTCTCTCATTCAATCTCTCACCCCCAATCACTCCCCCACTCCCACGCTTCACCCACTTTGCCCCTGCAGTCGCCATCTACCTGGGCATCAAAAAGCGGCAGAGCCCCGGACCCCCCGATGCGGCTGGGATGTGAGGGTGCGGAGCCCGCGGGACCCGGCGGAGGTGGTGCTGGCGCTGCGCGAGGCGGCCCAGGGCTTCGGCTGCCAGGTCCACCTAGCTGGGCCCTTCCTGCTCTCCTGCACCCACGGGGCGGCCGGCTCACGCGTGGCCTTCGAGGCTGAGGTGTGCCAGCTGCCCGCCGGTCCAGCCGAGACCAGCGGCGTGCGCTTCAAACGCCTGTGGGGGGCGCCGCTTGCCTTCCGGGATATCGCCACAAAAGTGTCCAAAGATCTGGAGCTCTGAGGGCAACAGGGGGTGGGGCAGAGGGCTTCTACACTGGACAGACTGACCGAGGGGGCGGGAGAAGGAGACAGACTGAACCCGCTACCCCCACTGCCAACCTCGCCTCACCCCCGCCAAAGACCCGCTTCTGGTGCCACACGGACACGCAGGCACACCGGCACGGACGGCCCGGCCCCGCCACTCACAGACCTATGACCTATGAACCCTGCTAAGGCACCTCAATATTATGTGAATCTAGGGAGTCAAGCAGTTCTTTTTTAATTCCATATTTGCAGATTAAGATATTTTTCGTCAACGTAGTTATGATTATATTATATTTGTTGTCATTCCTTTTTAACAGCTGCTATTTAAAAGGTTTTTAATATTGTTTTTCTTTTCTTCACTTCAATGAGCAATTGACAGACTGAATGCATATTTAAGAAACAAGGGCCAGCCCTTTCCTAGACAGAACTCCAGGCTATAGAGCAGGGGTGTCAAACTCATTTTGCCATGGACGCCACATTCGTTCTTCAACGAGGTCCGGACGGCAACACTGAAAATGTGTTATATTTCCTTGCCGTCAAAATTAGCATAAAATAGTCTATCCACCCTATCCATAATATTTTGCATTTTTTATGCTCCCTAACTGTCTAGCTTTCATTTCAGTGATTATTAACAATCTGGACACAATCTATAAACTGTATGAATGTAGGTCCATTATCTTATAATTTCTACACGGTTTCGATTTGGCTGTAGTCATTTTAAAATATTTTCAAAATCAAATTTTATTTGTCACATGACCTTACTGTGAAATGCTTACATACAAGCCCTTAACCAACAATGCAATTTTAAGAAAATACCTATTAAAAAAAGGTAAGAGATAAGAATAACAAATAATTAAAGAGCAGCAGTAAATATCAGTAGCGGGACTATATACAGGGGGTACCGGTACAGATATATGAAAAAAAGACTCTTTGTTATTTTTGTGGGGTTTTACTCAAACCCGCAGGCCAGATTGGACCCCCTCGCGCACCGCAGGCCATATTTTTGACACCCCTGCTATATAGGGAGCCACGCCGAAATACAGAGACGGACAACAAAAAATATTCTGTAAAACAAATGCCAGACCCTTCTGCCCATCCATCGTCTGCTCAATTCTGTACGACCCCGTCTGCTACTCTCGTCAAGTTTCGATTTGTGTTTTGTATATACCGGAATGTTGGTTGCTTATGAGCAAAGCTGTCTGACTTCAATGTCCAAAGCAGAGTAGGTGATGACTGCTCTTCTGAGCCACTAACCTTTTGATTTTCTGCGTTTCAGCAGGTAATGTACACAAGCATTCTACACTTTTGGTTTAGCAATATCACCTCTTGTAATTGTATTTCCTCTTAAATGTTACAGCACATCCACAGGGCCAAGATTCCAAACTTGATTTGATGTAAGCTGTGTTTAGTATTATGTTGGGGAATATTGCATGTCACATTTCCACAATCACAATTTGGATCACTTTTTAGTATAAAATGACCCAAGATCTCATAAAAAACAAAATGACATCAACTCCTAATTTTCTGCTCAAAAAGAAAAGGATATGATTGATCAAACAGACTATAATAACTACAGCAACGCTAGTTGAATTGCATTAACTATTTATGTCCATCGATTCCTTTATCTGTGGTTCCCTGGAGGATGAGTTCCGAACTGCTCCTCAACACAGCCCTCGGCAACACTGAGCTTCCCTTCTGGTAGCCAATCAGACTTCTGTATTGCTGAGGGGGGTAGTTTAGAACGTGACCCTGGGTGACCTTGTTGAAATTAACCCTGACACTCTTCTATAAATGAACCACGATTCCAAGCTGCTCACAATTGATCCAAGTCAGGTAGATAGTCACTCACTCCGGCCTTGACTGTTTGTCACTGGCTTTGATTTGCACCAATATACAGTAATGATCCTTGTCGCCTGTCAGTGGGTCATAGCAGCAGACATGCCAGAACATCGTTCCCAGTTGCTGTAGTGGGCTCTTCTAGTTTAGATCTCTCAACCATGTTTCTATTTTCTCAGCTCAGACTGTGTTGTTGGTGTCGCTGAATGTTCCTCAACCTTCCTTGTTTTCTGAAAGTCTGTCTGGCCTTTGTAAACGGCTCAAAGATTCATCAACAGTGGATGATGTTCTCATTACAGAGTGTGCTTGTTTGTCACTGTTACACCTCTGACCATTTCCGCCAGCCTGCCTACACTGGACTGCCTGCCCAACACAATAGCAAATCTTCAGTTGTTTTCAAACATTTTCCACCTTATTCCTTTTGGCAAAAAGATTTATTGCACACATGTATGGCAGTAGTACATAGCAATCCATGACACTACAATGACTTCACTTTTCCCGTTGCGAGGAATCATGGGAGATTTTAGTTGCTACAGGTGGCCACAAATGTCTTAAAATGTGAAAGCTGTGATTTTGTGCAATTTTTGGGCAACTTTGCCCAAAATAGGACCTCTTGCCCAACAATTCCCATATATATTGCTTAAAGCTTAGGACCATGCTTCAACGGTAGGAAGTAGTAGTGCGTTTGAAGCAGTCGCTGTTATCGATAAAACGGGGTGCAAATATGGAAATGACTGACCTGCAGTCCTGCATGTCTCATAGGACAATTGTGTTGAAGCAAAAATAAATTCTCCTTTCAAACTCTTGACATTTTGGATCAAGTTTATTTTTTGTTCTCACTGTGGTTGCCGTGGTCTCAGTAGATTACAGGTTGGTCATATGTGTAATGGATGGTTTGGAATTCCCATTGTTAGAGCATCTCCTGTCCATGATATATGAGACAACATACACATTGTCACGTTCATATAAAGTGGCATTGTTTACGTCGTTACATAGCAACCCACTACCACTACTTATAAAACTACTAGTCTTAGCACCTATAAGTCATCATGACCACCTGCCTTCACCTCGTGGCTACGACCACATCACAGCCTTGATAAAAATGTCATAACACATGGCCTCTCGTTTTATTGCTTAATTGTACCATGGTTTTAGGGCATTTACGAGGCTGCGCTCACTGAGTTTATGTGTGTGTGTGCGTGTATGTGTGCAGCAAGAATGTGTACGTGCGAGGGTCTGTGTGTGTGTGTTTCGAGACCATACATCAGACAGTGGGGTTGATTGTTAACTGGGGCTTGTTTTATTTGCTCAATACATTTTTACAACCAAAAAACGGATTTAAGATTCGGTGCATTAACATAGCGATGGCCCATGGCACCAGACTATGCGATAGTACTTTATTCCCAGGATGTTACGAAAAGAATGTGACAGATGGTAAAATGTGACTGAGGAAGGAGAAAAATAAATGAAGAGAAAGACTGAAGGAAGGAAAAAAAGAGTTGGATCAGAGTGGAGTGTCTTTAGGAAAAGTCCAGGGAGGATGTCTCCTGCCCGCGTGACGACAAGGCTACTCATTTTTATAATACAAAAAGCACAAGTGCCGCTTTACTTCTGGGCTGGGATCATGCCGTCGATGGCCTCTCCCTTCTCCAGCTTCTTCTCCATCTCCACCATGAGCTTGACGCCATCCACCACCATCTGCACCTGCTGCACCTCTGAGGAGCCCAGACGATCAGCGTTGGAGATGTCAAAGATTCCACCCACGGAGGCCGTGTCCACACCACCTGCAGGCAAAGAGGTCAAAGGTGAGTCTTCATAATCCTTAACACTGGTGTTCCATGATGTACATGTCAGGTTAAATATGGCTTTACTAGTCACCTCAGAAATGCATATAATGGCAGTGTAATAACATTTTATGGACTATTGCTAGGTATAGTATGACTTCACGCATTAGGACTATAAAGAGAGTAGCTCGTACCTGTGCCGCGCTTCTGCAGACGCAGCCTGGTCAGGATCTCCTCAAACTTGGCGTGTGTGCTCAGCTTGGGCAGCTTGACGTGCACGCCACCGCGCAGGCCAGTTCCCAGGTTGGAGGGGCAGGTCAGCACATAGCCGAGATGCTCGTTCCACATGAAGCCGTGGTTGTGCTTCTTGAAGACCGCCTCAATCTGCACAAGGTAGAGAAGGACAGGAGACGAGAATGTTCCAGTGAGTGCGTTTTCAGGTGAGAATAGCCAACCGAAAGGGATGTGTGTTTCGACTACTGACTATAAGAAAACTTAGCTGCCATTGTTGTGAACAAGCGATAAAGAACAATCTCGGTATTGACAGTGTGCGAGTCCTGTAGGCTCTGTGGCTAGCCTACCTTCTGCAGACCAACGCAGAAGCGTCTGAAGACCTCCTTCATGTTGCCTCCCTTCTCCATGGAGATGACACGCAGGTGGTCCTCCTCGTTCACCCAGACCAAGAAGCTCTTGGCATCGTTGTGCCTTCAGATAGGAGGGAGTACGTATTACATGACTGTGGGACATACTGTACATTCATTACTTGGTTTAACCAATGGTATTGTTTTGGTTTCGGGTATTGGTATGGGCCTGTGTCCTGGGCACTCACCAGATTCCTCTTGCGTCGGGCCAGTCACGGGCCATACCAGCGGACAGCAGCAGGGGGGAGACGGGCTTGTCAAACAAGAAGTGGTCGGCGATCAGCTGATCCTGCTCGGCATCGGTCATGGCGTTCAGGGGGTAGTACTTTCCCTTGAACTCACCATCCAGTGTGGCCAGGGCTGAGGGGAGAGAGACATAAACATGAGATTGACTTGGTCGTGCTCCAAGGCAGCACAGCTGACCCTGATTTTTATAGTGCTGATTTTACTGAGGGCTCAGACACTCACCCTCGATGGACAGTTTCTCAACCATTCTACGCTCGCCACGGCTGTTGTGGGGGGGCAGGGTGTATCCCTTGATGCTGCGTCCGGTACGCACACGGCTGGACAGGACGTAGGCGGGGTCAAGATCATCACCTCCCTGTAAACGGGAAAATGAATTATGTCGCTCTACACATGGAAGTCATTCAAATGCCGTCTAGTCACCACGGTCCACTGCAGCCTTATATATTAGCTAAGAAATCAAGCTTGCAAAAGGAGCAATGAAGAAATGTGATTGCCAGGACCACTTTCTTCACTCACCTTCAGGTTCTCGAAGTTCAGGTCGGTCTTGTGTTTGTCGGTGGGCTTGTAGCCTCCGTGACGGTCGGAGATGATGGGGTCGAACATATCCTTAAAGACTTCGTAGCACTCTTCATCACCAGCAACGCAGCCGACGGTCATGATGAAGGGGTGTCCTACAGACAGAAAGAGAATAAGTGAAAACTATTGCCACAGGAAAACTACATGTAACAGGCCCCCCATCAAAGTGCACTATCAACAGTCTCATTTTTCATGCTGATAGTGTATTAGTTAATAGCACTAAGAATGTTTTGCTTTCAGGTGCCCTTATCAGCCACCAATCAGAGCGGATCAGGACATGCCTATCCTGTGACCTCACAGGGCCCTGACGGGTCTTCCTGTGTGTGTGCTTCTAAGTCTTACCAGGGTTGTCCACACCGGTCTGGGTGCAGTCGTCCAGGGTGAAACCGGAGGGGGTAGACTTGCTCCTCAGCTTTTTGTACATGTCCTTGGTCAGCACCTTGGCCATGTGGTTGTTGTGCAGGGAGAGGTCTGGGAACTCCTCTACATCAGAGAATTTCATCTTGTAGTCATTGTGGCAGTTCTTCGTCATGATTGCGGCTCTCTTTTGTCCTGCAAAACGGAGAGGGGGAAGAAGTGTGAATCTATGTATGATGATCTGGCACACTGTAACGAAAGCCCTCCCAACTAAATATTCAATAATGGTGAAAGAACAGTATCTGGGTCCCTAGCAACAGAATTGTGCCACAAAAGAGAGCATGATGGGTTTTCAGAAAAAAAAATCACAAGGAACTGTCCTAGCAATGGCCTAACAATACAACCAATACCACTAAATATACCATATTTTGTGATTTGTAGTACTGAGTCTCCTAGTGTCCTATCTATCAGTCTCCTGACCCCTCCAGCCACCGCCTCATGTTTCCACGGAGAGGGACAGGGGTGTGATCTACGTGCTTTTATGCACTTAGCAGCAGAAGGTATTTTTAGACCAGGCCATCCACTCTACACCCTCTTGCTGTGGCTATATTCTGACACTGGCATGCAAGCCACCTTCCCATTCCTTCAAGGGAAACACCATCACTGCAGCCTAGTCTGGCTACCCCCCAGTAGGCGGTACCAGAGAATTCCAGAGACTGACTTGATTCATTCTCCGGTCATTAGCACAACTGACCTTCATATTAGAATGAATAGGATCTCAGATTAACATCTGAACTACAAACATGTTGTGGAATAATTGCAGACATTATAGAAACTCAATACTTCACTTTGCATGTTTTTTTCCAGCAAAATATCTAAAATGACTCAGTGTCATCTATAGATCACCACTGGTAACAAATCAACCAGCCGCTGTCCTGTGACTATCCCTCCTCTACTAACAGCTGTTAGTGATCATGGCTGTTTTCAAACTAGTGCTCTCTTTTACCAACAAAACTTTTAACAAAGTTACGGTTTGCACTCAAGTGGATGACGAGTAAAAACGCATAAGAAGTAGTTTGAAGAAGAAAAAAACAGTAGATCTTCCATTTTAGGAAACGCTGCAAGAAACAGAAGAGGAGTCCAATGCAAAAAAACCAAGAAGAACCGATTTCAGGATTCCAAGTGGTGTGGCAACGGAGAGGTTTCAGGAATTCTCATTTCTACTTAAAACTCTTTTCCAGAAGCTCGCTGCCTAGTAGGTTTTACCTGCACAGGAGAAAAGAAGGAGGTAACGTTCCCGGGATCCACCAAAGCCAATATAGGAGTTACCCAACTTTGACAGGTGTTAGACCCTAGTTTATATACCCAGACCTTTGCACCCATTGGCTGGTTTGTCTCTGAATTCTCTCACTCGATTGGACAGCCACAACCCCTGATGCCCAGTTTAGTTTGTAAAAGGCATGAACTTACATCACAACACCCGAGACGGTACAACAGCTGTGCCTACCCCCTGAATGGCAACGCCCCCCTCCTCCTCTGATTAGCTAGTTGAGGTGGGGGGTTGAAGGAGACAGTTGAAGTAAAGTGACAGTTGTAAAAAGACACTGTATCCGGGGACACTGTTATAAGTGTTCACACTGAGAGATTGAGGGATCCTGGGGGAACAAATAACTACTATGTCTAAAAGCGTCAGCTAAATGCCATATATTATATTACTAGTTGTGGGGTTTCATGGGAGTTCTCCCCTACAGTCATTGGAGCTCCCTCTCATTCATCTGTAGTGTGTTTGGTGCGTATTCCCACCCCCTTGGTCCTAATTTGAATCAGTCAAAAAAAAGTTACATGATTTTTCATAGGAATATAGTTATGTTCCCTTGAGAGAGATGGAGAACCGGAAGAGGAGAAAGGAGAAAGCCACTTCATTGAGCATTTCATAAACAATACCTGACAATATGAACCACAAACTGGAACTGTGTGACACACTCCTCTTGGATTCAGAGCAATTGCACTTCGCAGAGGTTTTTGTTGAAGCTCATAGACAATCAAGGCTTAATGTGATTTCACACAAGGTTTAACAATGTTATTGAGGAGACGTTTTTTAAAGTATTCTGCACAGTGCCACTGTGTCTCCCAGCTCAATGACTAGACAGAATGAACAATCCTCACACTTCAGTGTGCCGTACTTACAAATCCATGCCGGCCACCCTCTACCCTGAGCTTTTGTGCCAACCATTCTGTCAGGACAAATCTACCAAACTGTGCTAGATAATATATGCCTTCATGTCTATTTCTAGCAGCATGCCAGGGCCATGCCAAAGAAGGATGCTGTGTCCCCATGGGGTGATAGTCATAACAAACATGCACACACAGATAGAAGAAGAGTCTTTAGTTGGAAGGACTGCATAAGATTGAGTTGAAGCATATTTTTTAACTCGGCAAGTCAGTTAAGAACTATTTCTTGTTTTCAATGACGGCCTGAAAACAGTGGGTTAATTTAACTGCCTTGTTCAAGGGCAGAACGACAGATTTTTACCTTGTTGGCTCAGGGATTTGATCTTGCAACCTTTCGGTTACTAGTCCAACGCTCTGACCACTAGGCTACCTGCCGCCCCAGGTTGTCTAAGCATCTACTGTATACAATCAAAGTTTGCTGAAGCAGATTTAGAAAGGGTAAGAGTGATAGAGGTGGATTGTCGAGGCCTTGTGCACAAGCCTCCTTCAGTATATATTATCAAAAGTATTATTAAGTTTAAACATGTGTTCAAAATTCAATCTCGTGTATAAAATGCACCTTACATAATACAAGAGGGAAATTGGCAAGGGTACCAGCCAGTGGTTTTATATCAAATTATTTTGAGATGTTCAGCAGGAGTATGAGATATAGCAGGTGCCTTGTGTCTGAGATCTATTACATATCAGTAGTGCAATTACTGACAGATATTAAATCAGAGAGAGCCCCTGTGACAACAAAATTGTTGATGGGTGTGACGCAAACACTTCTAATCCCTCCCATTATGCAAAGTAGGGGGCAGCCAAGAGAAGCTAAGCTCAGGACTTATTGACGTGCTCAGGGGTTTTCTATTGCAACACTACTGAGGGGTTCAATGTAATAACCAAATGTGTGAAGACTCAATGACCAGGTTCATATTTCAATGACCAAGTTCATATTTCTTAATGAGGGAAGTGGAATGTGTCTCTGCAATATGTTTCAAGCTTGCTACACTCTGTGGAACAAAGCATTCTCTAAAACAGGTGTTCCCAACCTAGGGGACGCTACCCCCATAGCGGGGCGCCAACATTTCATAGGGGGTGAGGCATAAAAGCACGTAGAACTAGACATTCCTTGCTTAAAGGGCAACAAAAAAAATATCACTATTGTCAAATAGATTAGACTTTGCTTGGGAAGTAAATTTATGCAGTGTGACTCTCTCACTATCAATTGATCTATTCACTTTCTATGAAATAAAATATGTAAAGTTAAATTGAGAGGTCATATAAATAATCATAATAAAACATATATTACACTACATGACTAAAAGTATGTGGACACCTGCTCGTCGAACGTCTCATTCCAAAATCCTGGGTATTAATATGGAATTGGTCCCCCCTTTGCCGCTATAACAGCCTCCACTCTTCTGGGAAGGATTTCCACTAGATGTTGGAACATTGATGCAGGGACTTGCTTCCACTCAGCCACAAGAGCATTAGTGAGGTTGGGCACTGATGTTGGGTGATTAGGCCTGGCTCGCAGTCAGCGTTCCAATTCAAACACCCCAAAGGTGTTTGATGGGGTTGATGTCAGGGCTCCGTCAAGAGTTTTGTTAAACTATGTAGAATTGTAGGAAATGAGCTTCAAAACAACATTTTCCTAGGTCCCTCAAATTAAGCAAAATCAAGCTGGTGGTGTATTTAATATAGGCCTTCTCAATAAACAATAATACATGTGAACCCCCAGCAGAGGAGCAACAAGACAGGTTTAAGTCTGTGTGTGTACATGGACAGTATGTAAACTACCGTTCAAAAGTTTAGGTCACTTAGAAATGTCCTTATAATTTAAAGAAAAGTACATTTTTTGTCCATTAAAATAACATCAAATTGATCATAAATACAGTGTAGACATTGTCAATGTGGTAAATGACTATTGTTGCTGGAAACGGCAGATTTTTTAAATGGAATATCTACATAGGCATACAGGGGTCCATTATCAGCAACCATCACTCCTGTGTTCCAATGGCACGTTATGTTAGCTAATCCAAGTTTATAATTTTAAAAGGTTAATTGATCATTAGAAAAGCCTTTTGCAATTATGTTAGCACAGCTGAAAACTGTTGTTCTGCTAAAGAAGCAATAAAACTGGCCTTCTTTAGACTAGTTGAGTTTCTGAAGCATCAGCATTTGTGGGTTTGATTACAGGCTCAAAATGGCAAGAAACAAATAACATTCTTCTGAAACTTGTCAGTCTTTCTTGTTCTGAGAAATGAAGACTATTCCATGTGGGAAATTGTCAAGAAACTGAAGATCTCATACAATGCTGTGGAGTACTCCCTTCACAGAAACAGCGAAACTGGCTCTAACCAGAATAGAGAGTGGGAAGCCCCGGTGAACAACTGAGCAAGTGGACAAGTACATCAGTGTCTAGTTTGAGAAACAGACACCTCACAAGTCCTCAACTTGTGAGCTATGTCATGCCTATCCTCCCCTAATATGACTGACCAAGCTAGTCTCTGTCCATGTCCCCATGACCCTCCCGTGTGCCCAGTCAACCCCAGTCAACCCCCATCCATCCTCATTATTAATGCACCATGGTCAACAGCATTACCATGACTGCATGTTGGGCACACAACTCACGTTTGCAGCTTATTTGAGGTTTCCTTTTTAAATCAATAAAAAATATTAAATCTTGGCAAAGTCATTTCATTTGTCAAACTTTTGAGATTTGTAGTTTTGCCTTTTGACCATGGAGAACAAGATACACCTAAATACAGAATACTGTCCATGCATAGGTTTGATCATTCTGAATTCCGTCTACACACCCGCTCTGCCAACTGAGGCCTCCATGACACATGATGGACTCTCCACCTGGGTGCCTGGGCTCTGCTTGTCTCTGTGCTGGTGTGAAGCCAGACCAGACAGGTTCTGCTTGGTGAGGATGCACTGTGAGGAGACGATAGAGAAGGAAAAGAAGGGGAGAGATTGATGCACTCTGGGCCAGTGCCACACTCAATTTAGCCTGCCACTTTATCCTCTCTTTGGCTTCAGCTGCCTGGGCTGGCAGACAGGAGGAACAGTTATGTAAAGCTAGCCGCAGCTTGAGGAAGAATGGGGACGGGGTCCCCGTGAACTAGACCCTCACTAAGCCCCTGCTGTGGAAGCTCCAGTGAGCAGGGAGGGAGCGATAAGGGAGCAGGGAGGCAACGAGAACGGGAACGGGAGGAAGTGAGAAGGGAGCAGGGAGGGAGCGATAAGGGAGCAGTGAGGGAGCGATAAGGGAGCAGGGAGGGAGCGACAAGGGAGCAGGGAGGAAGCGAGACGGGAGCAGGGAGGCAACGAGAAGGGGAAAGGGAGGAAGTGAGAAGGGAGCAGGGTGGGAGCGAGACGGGAGCAGGGAGGCAACGAGAAGGGGAAACGGAGGAAGTGAGAAGGGAGCGAAAAGGGAGCAGGGAGGGAGCGAGAAGGGGAAAGGAAGGGAAAAGGAGGGAGCGGGGAGGGAGCGAGAAGGGAGCAGGTAGGGAGCAGGGAGGGAACGAGAAGGGGAAAGGGAGGGAGAGAGAAGGGAGCAGGGAGGGAGCGAGAAGGGGAAAGGAAGGGAAAAGGAGGGAGCGGGGAGGGAGCGAGAAGGGAGCAGGTAGGGAGCAGGGAGGGAACGAGAAGGGGAAAGGGAGGGAGAGAGAAGGGAGCAGGGAGGGAGCGAGAAGGGGAAAGGAAGGGAAAAGGAGGAGGGGGAGGGAGCAGGGAGGGAGCAGGGAGGGAAGGGGGGAAAGGAAGGGAAAAGGAGGGAGCGGGGGGAGGGAGCGAGAAGGGAGCAGGTAGGGAGCAGGGAGGGAACGAGAAGGGGAAAGGGAGGGAGAGAGAAGGGAGCAGGGAGGGAACGAGAAGGGGAAAGGGAGGGAGAGAGAAGGGAGCAGGGAGGGAGCGAGAAGGGGAAAGGAAGGAGCGGGGAGGGAGCGAGAAGGGAGCGAGAAGGGAGCAGGTAGGGAGCAGGGAGGGAACGAGAAGGGGAAAGGGAGGGAGAGAGAAGGGAGCAGGAAGGGAGCGAGAAGGGAGCAGGGAGGGAGCGAGAAGGGGAAAGGAAGGGAAAAGTAGGGAGCGGGGAGGGAGCGAGAAGGGAGCAGGTAGGGAGCAGGGAGGGAACGAGAAGGGGAAAGGGAGGGAGAGAGAAGGGAGCAGGGAGGGAGCGAGAAGGGGAAAGGAAGGGAAAAGGAGGGAGCGGGGAGGGAGCGAGAAGGGGAGCAGGTAGGGAGCAGGGAGGGAGGGACGAGAAGGGGGAAAGGGAGGGAGAGAGGGAAGGGAGCAGGGAGGGGGAGCGAGAAGGGGAAAGGAAGGGAAAAGGAGGGAGCGGGGAGGGAGCGAGAAGGGAGCAGGTAGGGAGCAGGGAGGGAACGAGAAGGGGAAAGGGAGGGAGAGAGAAGGGAGCAGGGAGGGAGCGAGAAGGGGAAAGGAAGGGAAAAGGAGGGAGCGGGGAGGGAGCGAGAAGGGAGCAGGTAGGGAGCAGGGAGGGAACGAGAAGGGGAAAGGGAGGGAGAGAGAAGGGAGCAGGGAGGGAACGAGAAGGGGAAAGGGAGGGAGAGAGAAGGGAGCAGGGAGGGAGCGAGAAGGGGAAAGGAAGGAGCGGGGAGGGAGGGAGCGGGAGGGAAGGGGGGAAAGGGAGGGAGAGAGAAGGGAGCAGGAAGAAGGGAGCAGGTAGGGAAAAGTAGGGAGCAGGGAGGGAACGAGAAGGGGGTAAAGGGAGGGAGAGAGGGGAGCAGGAAGGGAGCGAGAAGGGAGCAGGGAGGGAGCGAGAAGGGGAAAGGAAGGGAAAAGGAGGGGGAGGGAGCGGGGAGGGAGAGCGAGAAGGGGGGAAAGGGAGGGAGAGAGAAGGGAGCAGGTAGGGAGCAGGGAGGGAGGGAACGAGAAGGGGAAAGGGAGGGAGAGAGAAGGGAGCAGGGAGGGAGGGAGGGAAAGGAAGGGAAAAGGAGGGAGCGGGGAGGGAGCGAGAAGGGGAAAGGAAGGGAAAAGGAGGGAGCGGGGGGAGGGGGGAAAGCGAGAAGGGGAGCAGGTAGGGAGCAGGGAGGGAACGAGAAGGGGAAAGGGAGGGAGAGAGAAGGGAGCAGGGAGGGAACGAGAAGAAGGGGAAAGGGGAGGGAGAGAGAAGGGAGCAGGGAGGGAGCGAGAAGGGGAAAGGAAGGAAAAGGAGGGAGCGGGGAGGGAGCGAGAAGGGAGCAGGTAGGGAGCAGGGAGGGAACGAGAAGGGGAAAGGGAGGGAGAGAGAAGGGAGCAGGAAGGGAGCAGGGAGGGAACGAGAAGGGGAAAGGAAGGGAAAAGGAGGGAGCGGGGAGAGGGGGAAAGGAAGGGAAAAGGAGGGAGCGGGGAGGGAGCGAGAAGGGAGCAGGGAGGGAGCAAGAAGGGGGAAGGGTCTCCACACACATGACAGCTACTTCTATAAAGCACCTTGTGTTTAATAAAGTTCCTCTGTGATCGGAGTGTGTACGTGTGTACTTCAGAGGAGGCTGGTGGGAGGAGTTATAAGAGGATGGGATCATTGTAACGGCTGGAATGGAATCAATGGAACAGAGTCAAGTACGTTGTTTCCATGTGTTTGATGTGTTTTATACCATTCCGTTGATTCCTTTAACAAACAACATATGCTGAGCACTTGTTGGCTGCTTTTCCTTCACTCTGCGGTCCAACTCATTCCAAACCATCTTAATTGGGTTGAGGTTGGATGATGCAGCACTCCATCACTCTCTGTCTTGGTCAAATAGCCATTACCCAGCCTGGAGGAGTGTTGGATTCATTGTCCTGTTGAAAAACAAATGATAGTCCCATTAAGCCCAAACCAGATGGGATGGCGTATCGCTGCAGAATGCTGTGGTAGCCATGTTGGTTAAGTGTGCCTTGAATTCTAAATAAATCGTCACCAGCAAAGCACCGCCACACCATAACACCTCCTCCTCCATGCTTTACGATGGGAAATACACATGCAGAGATCATCCGTTCACCCACACCATGTCTCACATAGACATGGCGGTTGGAACCAAAAATCTCACATTTGGACTCATCAGACCAAAGGACAAATTTCCACTGATCTAATGTCCTTTGCTTGTGTTTCTTGGACCAAGCCAGTCTTCTTATTATTGGTGTCCTTTAGTAGTGGTTTCTTTGCAGGAATTTGACCATGAAGGCCTGATTCACACAGTCTACTCTGAACAGTTGATGTTGAGATGTGTCTGTTACTTGAACTCTGTGAAGCATTTATTTGAGCTGCAATTTCTGAGGCTGGTAACTCTAATGAACTTATCCTCTGCAGCAGAGGTAACTTTCTGTCTTCCTTTCCTGTGGTAGTCTTCATGAGAGCCAGTTTCATCATAGCACTTGATGTTTTTTGCAACTGCATTTGAAGAAACTTTCAAAGTTCATGAAATTTCCATATTGACTGACCTTCATGTCTTAAGGTAATGATGGACTGTCATTTCTCTTTGCTTATTTGAGCTGTTCTTGCCATAATATGGACTTGGTCTTTTACCAAATAGGGCTATCCTCTATTCCCAACCCTACCTTATTGCAACACAACTGATTGGCTCAAATGCATTAAGAAGGAAAGAAATTCCACAAATTAACTTTTAATAAGGCACACCTGTTAATTTAAATGCATTCCTGGTGACTACCTCATGAAACTGGTTGAGAGAATGCCAAGAGTGTGCAAAGCTGTCATCAAGGCAAAGGGTGGCTACTTTGAAGAATCTCAATCTTTGTTTAACACTTTTTTGGATACAACATGATTTCAAATGTGTTATTTCATAGTTTTGATGTCTTTACTATTATTCAACAATGTAGAAAATAGTAAAATTAAGAAAAACCCTTGAATGAGTAGGTGTGTCCAAACTTTTGACTGGTACTGTATATGTAGGGATAAAATGTATTGGCATGGCAATGGCATAGATAATTAACAGTAACAGCAGCGTATTTGATGAGTCAAAAGAGATTAGTGCAAAAAGGGTCAATGCAGATATTCCGGGTAGCTATTGGTTGGTTCCAGACTTGGTGCATCGGCGGTAGCAGAGAGAACAGTCTATAACTTGGGTGGCTGGAGTCTTTGACAATTTTTAGGGCCTTCCTCTGACACCAACTGATATAGTTGTCCTGGTTTGCAGGGTGTTCGGCCCCAGTGATGTATTGGGCCATATGCATTACCCTCTGTAGCGCCTTGCGGCTAGATGCCAAACAGTTGCCATGCTAAGCTGTGATGCAGCCAAGATGCGTAAGGCGCTGCAGAGGGTAATGCGTATGGTCCAATACATAGCCAATGGTGAAGCTATGTAACTTTTTGAGGATCTGATGGCCCATGCCTAATCTTTTCAGCCTCCTGAGGCGCAAGAGGCATTGTCATGCCCTCTTCACAACTGTGTTGATATGTGTGGACCTTGATAATTCCTTAGTGATGTGGATACCAAGGAACTTGAAGCTCTCGACCTGTTCCACAACAGCCCCGTCGATGTGGATGGGGGCATTCCCCGCCCTCCCTTTCCTGTAGTCCATGTTCAGCTCCTTTGTCTTGCTGGTGTTGAAGGAGAGGTTGTCTCTGACCTCCCTGTAGGCTGTCTCATCGTCGTCGTTGATCAGGCCTACCACCATTGTCATCTGCAAAATGAATGATGGCGTTGGAGTTGTGCGTGGCCACGCCTTCGTGGGTGAAGAGGGGACTAAGCACGTACCCCTGAGGGGCCCCTGTGTTGAGGGTCACCATGGCAGATGTGTTGTTGCTTACCCTCACCACCTGGGGGCAGCCCGTCAGGAAGTCCAGGATCCAGTTGCAGAGGGAGGTGTTTAATCCCAGGGTCCTTAGCTTAGTGATGAGCTTGGAGGGCACAATGGGGTTGAACTATGAGCTGTAGTCAGTGAACAGCATTCTCACATAGGTGTTCCTTATGTCCATGTGGGTAAGGGCAATAGAGATTGTGTCATCTGTGGATCTGTAGGGGTGGTATGCAAATTGTAATGGGTCCAGGGTGTCTGAGATGATGGTGTTGATTTGAACTTTGAACAGTCTTGCAAAGAATTTCATGGCTACAGATGTGAGTGCAATGGGGCGATAGTCATTTAGACAGGTTACCTTGGCGTTCTTGAGCACAGGGACTATGGAGGTCTGCTGAAACATGTACTGTAGGTATTACAGACTGGGTCAGGTAGAGGTTGAAGATGTCAGTGAAGACACATCCAAGCTGGTCAGTGCATGCTCTAACCATGCGTCCTGGTAATCCGTCTGGCGCTGCAGCCTTGTGAATGTTAAACTGTTTTAAGGTCTTACTCACATTGGCTACGGAGAGCGTAATCACACAGTTGTCTGAAACAGCTGTTGCTCTCATGCATAGTTCAGTGTTGCTAGCCTTGAAGCACGCATAGAAAGTATTTAGCTAATCTGGTAGGCTTGCATCACTGGACAGCTCGTGCCTGGGTTTCCGTTTGTAATCCATGATAGTCTGCAAGCCCTGCCACTTGCATTAAAGTCACCGGCCACTAGGAGCACCGCCTCTGGGTGAGCATCGTCTTTTTGCTTATGGCCTTATACAGCTCGCCGAGTGAGTCTTAGTGCCAGCATCAGTTTGTGGTGGTAAATAAACAACTATGGAAAAATATAGATGAAAACTCTCTTGGTAAATAGTGTGGTCTACAGCTTATCATGAGGTATTCTAACTCAGGTGAGCAGAACCTCGAGACGTCCTTAATATTAGGCAGGGGTGTCAAACTCATTCCATGGAGGGCCTAGTGTCTGCAGGTTTTTGTTTTTTCCTTTCAATTAAGCTCTAGACAACCAGGTGAGGGGAGTTCCTTACTAATTAGTGACTTTAATTCATTAATCAAGTACAAGGGTGGAGCGCAAACCCGCAGCCACTTGGCTTTCCATGGAATGAGTTTGATATATGTGATATTAGAGATCAGTTGTTGTTAACAAAGAGACACACCCCCTACTCTGAGCTTCCCCGGCGCAGCCATTCTGTCCTGCCGATGTATAGAAAACCAGTTAGATTTATATTTACAATATCCTCGTTCAGCCACGACTCTGCGAAACATAGGATATTACAGTTCTTCAGATCACGTTGATAGGATAGTCTCGAACGGAGCTCATTCAGTTTATTCTCCAGTGATTGCATGTTTGCCAATAGAACGGAGGGTAGAGGTGATTGATCCACTCTCTGACTTAGTCTTGTCGGGGTTCCCGCACGCCGGCCTCTATAGCACCATCTCCTCCTTCTCGTTCCGAGTGTCGGGGATTCGGGTCTGTTCCGCAATAATCAATATGCCTTTCTCCTCTGACTCATTGAAGTAGAAGTCCTCATCCAAATGGAGGTTAGTGATAGCTGTGCTGATGTCCAGAATCTATTTTCGTTCATGAGAAACTATCAGCACAAAAAAATGCACAAAACAGAACAATTGGTCAGGAGCCCGTAAAACGGCCACCATTCCACATTTGTCAATCTACAAATGGCTTGTTGCTTATTGAAAGTAAAGCATGAGTAACAGGCGGCACTGTGCTTGCTTAACATTTATCTTCCTTCCTTACACGTGTGCAATGGGAGTGATCCTGGATCCTCTGCTTCGCAAACACACGTGACCGCCCCCTTGAAAATGCCGTTGCCAACTACGATACCAAAAAGCTAGCAATTTGATAGCGCAAGTGGAGATATTTCAAGCTGGGGAGTGAGGTTACATATCCAACTCCGTTACACATGCACAGGATAATACATTGGCTTCTTTAATAGGATACTTTTCAACATCTGGGGAAGCCTAGAAGGTTTAGAGGGTAGAAGAGGCCTAGAAGAGGCTGAAAGAGCAGAGAACTTCCCTAGAAGCGATGATGGCTGTACTATACGAACCAGAATATGATACAGGATGTAAATGCTGGGCTACAGTGACATCTTCTTTGGAATCCACACATGGTGTGACCTCTGAGCAGCCAGTGTCAAACATGTACACCTATGTAGAATTTTTTTTTACCAGTTTGCAGACCCTTAAAATAGATCCAGCCCTTGAAAGGGGACACCATAAACATATGTGACTTTGTTGCAAAGTGGAATAGAATGAAGTAGAGACTCTAAAGACTAGACAGAGAAGTGGGGTTTGTGTTGTTGGTTTATACTTCTCTCACTGTCTGACTTTCAGATGCCTTCTAAGATATCGGGTAGCATTGTAGTACCATGTACACAAGATCGTATAGATATTTGTAAAGCACTTCAATGTGTTTAACATTCAATTTCACATAGAGGTGTCAGAGCCTCCTCACAGTACAACCGGCTTCCCATGGCCATCACTATTTCAATACTTTAACACATTACAGAATCAAAATAACCTTGTAAGATTGTGTGTGGATTGGTGTTGCTATTCAAAATGGCAGTGGTATGCATCTCAGGGCCCTATATTACATTTTCTATGTATGAATTGTCTGTGCTGTCGGCACCACAGCTTACCTGCCATGGTCAAAATAATAAACAAGCTAGGGGCCTGCTATCAGGCTGCCTATGGAATATACTGTATACTGTAGCTGCAACATGGACGTCTGTAACTGGAGGAGAGAAGGATCAACCCACCCAATCACAAACCAAACTCTACCCCCGAGACCAATGGTATTTAAACCCAACAAATAGCCTTCAATTGATTACATTTTCATCCCTTATCAAAATGAAAAGAAACCAATAAATACATTTACACAATAAAATTGTATTTTTCAAATAATCTCTCAAAAATGTTTATATATTGTCACAAACACATGCTCTTAACATTTTGTTCCCGCCCTCCAAAAAATGAATTCTTACAAAAATTACCAACCCCACTGCAGTTCCCCTCCACTAGGGATTGAATTTGAATACCACTGCCCTAGATTTTTTAAAATGTTTTCATTGAACTAGGCAAGTCAGTTAAGAACAAATTCTTATTTTACAATGACAGCCTACCAGGGAACAGTGGATTAACTGCCTTGTGCAGGGACAGAACAGATTTGTCCCTTGTCAGCTCAGGGATTTGATCCAGCAACATTTCGGTTACCGGCCCAACACTCTAACCACTAAGCTACCTGCCACACCTACCTGCCACGACCTTAGATACTTCTTGATAGCCTAGATCTGAAAGGATCAAATAGGTATGGCAACAATGTATGGCAACAATGTATGGCAACAATGTATGGCAACAATGTATGGCAACATCATAATGTGTCAAAGGGTAGGTGCTAGCTAGACTATAGGTTTATATGTGATTGGTCCCAGGATGATTGACAAAGTACACATTGTCAAATCAAATTTATATAGCCCTTCGTACATCAGCTGATATCTCAAAGTGCTGTACAGAAACCCAGCCTAAAACCGCAAACAGCAAGCAATGCAGGTGTTGAAGCACATTGGCTAAGAAAAACTCCCTAGACAGGCCAAAACCTAGGAAGAAACCTAGAGAGGAACCAGGCTATGAGGGATGGCCAGTCCTCTTCTGGCTGTGCCGGGTGGAGATTATAACAGAACATGGCCAAGATGTTCAAATGTTCATAAATGACCAGCATGGTCAAATAATAATAGTAGTTGTCGAGGGTGCAGCAAGTCAGCACCTCAGGAGTAAATGTCAGTTGGCTTTTCATAGCCGATCATTAAAAGTATCTCTACCACTCCTGCTGTTTCTAGAGAGTTGAAAACAGCAGGTCTGGGACAGGTAGCACATCCGGTGAACAGGTCAGGATTCCATAGCCACAGGCAGAACAGTTTAAACTGGAGCAGCAGCACGGCCAGGTGGACTGGGGACAGCAAGGAATCATCATGCCAGGTAGTCCTGAGGCATGGTCCTAGGGCTCAGGTCCTCCAAGAGAGAGAGAATTAGAGAGAGCATACTTAAATTCACACAGGATACCGGATAAGACAGGAGAAGTACTCCAGATATAACAAACTGACCCTAGCCCCCGACACAAAACTACTGCAGCATAAATACTGGAGGCTGAGACAGGAGGGGTCAGGAGACACTGTGGCCCCATCCGATGATACCCTCGGACAGGGCCAAACAGGAAGGATATAACCCCACCCACTTTGTCAAAGCACAGCCCCCACATCACTAGAGAGATATCTTCAACCACCAACTTACCATTCAGAGACAAGGCAGAGTATAGCCCACAAAGATCTCCGCCACGGCACAACCCAAGGGGGTGCGCCAACCCAGACAGGAAGATCACATCAGTGACTCAACCCACTCAAGTGACGCACCTCTCCTAGGGACGGCATGAAAGAGCACCAGTAAGCCAGTGACTCAGCCCCTGTAATAGGGTTAGAGGCAGAGAATCCCAGTGGAAAGAGGGGAACCGGCCAGGCAGAGACAGCAAGGGCGGTTCGTTGCTCCAGAGCCTTTCCGTTCACCTTCCCACTCCTGGGCCAGACTACACTCAATCATATGACCCACTGAAGAGATGAGTCTTCAGTAAAGACTTAAAGGTTGAGTCTGAGTTTGCATCTCTCACATGGGTAGGCAGACTATTCCATAAAAATTGAGTTCTATAGGAGAAAGCCCTGCTTCCAGCTGTTTGCTTAGAAATTCTAGGGACAATTAGGAGACCTGCATCTTGTGACCGTAGCGTACGTGTAGGTATGTACGGCAGGACCAAATCAGAGAGATAGGTAGGAGCAAGCCCGTGTAATGCTGTGTAGGTCAGCAGTAAAACCTTGAAATCAGCCCTTGCCTTGACAGGAAGCCAGTGTAGGGAGGCTAGCACTAGACTAATATGATCATTTTTTGGGGTTCTAGTCAGGATTCTAGCAGCCGTATTTAGCACTAACTGAAGTTTATTTAGTGCTTTATCCGGGTAGCAGGAAAGTAGGGCATTGCAGTAGTCTAACCTAGAAGTAACAAAAGCATGGATTCATTTCTCTGCATCATTTTTGGACAGAAAGTTTCTGATTTTGTCATGTATTATAAAATACTATGTTATTCCTACACAGGGTCAAGCACATAAACATGAAACAAAATACATCTTTGTAAACAGGTCCATTAAAATAGTGTCTCTCAGTTTGGGTGATGAAATCACATCCATTGAAACCAGAGCCAGTTCAGTCACTTGTGCTGGAGGGGCTATGTTTAGTGCCACAGTGTAAAGTTCTCCATCCACCGGTGCCAGATTGGCTGATTAAATTGCATCGACTCAGCAGTCAGTCTGTCATCTATTTACCGATACCTCCTCTCCTCCCCTTGACCTGTGACTTTAGCACAGTGGATATCTACTGACCAGAATGACATAGCCTAGATGGGGTAATGACTGAGTGGGTTGTCTATGTACATCAGCAGTTTCCCAAAGTAGGGGTCATGACCCTTTTTATTTTTTACTAGGCAAGTCAAGAACAAATTCTTATTTTGAATGACAGCCTAGGAACAGTGGGTTAACTGCCTTGTTCAGGGGCAGAAAGACAGATTTTTACCTTTTCAGCTCAGGGATGCAATCTTGCAAACTTTTGTTTACTAGTCCAATGCTCGAACCACTAGGTTGCCTGATATGAAAATGGGGTCGCTGGAGAATTTCTCAAATCTTGAGAGAAAAAAAACCATACCGGACCTATACAAAATAATATATATTATATGGTGTTGTGTCCCAAACTAGGGAACAACATTGTAATGGCTTTTCTCCTCCTCTTCTGAGGAGGATTAACAAAGATCGGACCAATACACAGTGGTAAGTGTCCATGATACTTTCATAATAACTGAACACGACTCAATACAAAAATAACAAAGTGAATGGAAACAAAAACAGTCCTGAATGGTGACACAAACAACAAAACAGGAAACAATCACCCACCAAACACAGGTGGTAAAAGGCTGCCTAAGTATGATTATCAATCAGAGACAACTAACGACACCTGCCTCTGATTGAGAACCATACCAGGCCAAACACAAAACACAACATAGAAAAACGAACATAGACAACCCACCCAACTCACACCCTGACCATACTAAAACAAAGACATAACAAAATAACTAAGGTCAGAACATGACAACCATGTGGAGTCGCCAGATATGAAAATGGGTTTGCGGTAAAATTTCCAAAATCCTGGATTTAAAAATATATATAAACAGAAACTCACTTCAATACCTTTGTCAGATAACACTTTTTTAAAACAAAGAATGTATGATATTTCTAACAATCAAGAGGAAACTGACTGAACGACTCAAACTCCACAGCTTATGATCTCCAAATGGACGTTGTGAGGGCTGAGATGCCCGTGCTTTGACTTTTGTTCGCTATACATGTCGGGGGATGCTTGCTATTCACGAGGACATATTGTTCTGTCTCACGATTCCTCAGCATGAAACGGCATATGGGATGTTTAGTGTGCTGAATGACTTTATTGACGGAAAACAGATTTCATATGGGATCAAATGGTGTGGTGGGCTTTTGCACAGATGGCTCCATCTATCACTGGACTCAAAGGGAATTCCCTGCCGTCTACCTCTGAGCATTAAATGCCACGTCAAAACAACTGGGAACTGTGAAATGGGAAATATCTGACTTCCAACTTCAAGACAACTGGGAAGTCGGAACTGGGAAGTCGGAAAAAAAAAAGTAGGAATTACAACTTGTGAAGTCGGGCCTCTTTCTGGAACTCAGACTTCCCTACCTAATGATCACCGATGTCATGATTTGACCTCATATTTTTCAGAGTTCCCAGTTGAAAGCACCATAAAACTCATGGTAGGCTACCCTAACCACACCCCCCCATCGCAACATGCATCAAGCACTCCTATCTCATTAGTGGTGATGATAAGATACATTGTGTTAGACTCATTCGCAATTGACTGCCCCACATCGAAAGTATGTGAGGGTGAGTTGAGAAGACAATCAGAAATACTGCTGGAACGTTTTTCAATTGATTGCCATAGCCCCAAATAAAAAGTTAACATTGGCTGTTAATTACATACTTTTTTCACATGGGTGGGGATGAGAGAATTTTCAGATATCAAGATGGGGTTCTGGGCAAAAAAAAAAGATTCAGAACCCCTGATGTATGTATTTTACATCGTTACATTGCTTACTTACTTTACATGTTGCCATGAAGACATTGCATAAGATCCACTACCAGCGCCCACCCCCAAACACACACTAACCTCCACACACTGACTGATACACACTCGTACAACTGTCCTATGATTCTCCCCTCTCAGGCATGGCCAGTATGTACAGCGACAGCTGTCCAGTGGGCATCAGTTGATGTCACATTTGCTTCTACCATTTGCCAAACCCCCTGGACACAGACACATATATCACATTCCCTGCGATTAACACAGGCTTTCCACAAACCCCTATCTTCTGGAGCTTTAAGCCCCACTGCATACAATGAGCTATGGGAAAAAACACACACACAATTAAACATTAAACAGACCATCCACTCTGCAGGATTACATGGACGCTGGCTCGCGTTATTATATAGAGGAATGAGGGGATTTCATGGCGTAAACCAGGCCTACGACAGTTCAAACCACCGACATTTGGGAGATCATTTGATTAGCATCATAGGAATCGGTAAGATAAATAATTACATGCGGGGCCAGTAATGATATATTATTTTTAACATTGACATCACACTACAAAGAGTGCATTCGCTTTATTACATTGCCAGAGATATAAATCTAGAACAATATTGGTAGGACAGTTTTGTACTGTTATTAACCTCAAATGTTATATTATATTAATTACTTCTTTTAGTATGTATACATATTTTGGGGGCTCAGAGGGAACAGAATAGCATTTGCAGACCTAAATAAGATTAAAATAATAAAGGTGTCAAAACTAAGGCCAACTGGCAAATGTAAATATTCTGGTCCACGCCACTGAATTTGGAATTGGGTGTAGAATGCACTGCAGTGTCACTGATGCTGTCAAGCAGCTGTCCTGACCCCTGAGCAGTGTTCACCTAGGACAGGGATGGGAAACTCCAGTCCTCGGGGGCCTGACTGATGTCACGCTTTTGTCCCAGCACCTGCTAACACACCTGACTCCAATAATTAACTAATCATGATCTTCAGTTTAGAATGCAATTAGTTCAATCAGCTGTGTTTGCTAGGAAAGAGTGACACCACTCCGGCGCCCAAAGACTGGAGTTGCCCATCCCTGACCTAGGACATGGGGAGTAGTGAGGCCGAGCTGCCCTTAAAAGGTATGAGTCTGCCTCAGTAGCCACACCAGCCCAGCAGCTGAACCATCAATCACCCAGATCGTATAACTGCCTGCAGACACCCACCAAGTGATCTGCTCTCTGTCTCCCTCTCTCTTCACCTCTGTAGAAGATGCCACTGTGTTCTATAGTCCATGTTGGTCTCTATAGCCTTGCAATTAGTCTCACATTGCTCCTGCCATCATTGCCCATCACTCTGACTTTTCATGCATCCTTTATCTTTGCAATGCAAACTTATACATTCATGTTGTGGGTTCTGGGAGGCCTGCACATCAGGTATGTTGTCCAATATCCACAGACTTCAATACCTTTTAGTTTACTTACATTCTCTTTGTCACATCTATCTAAGCCATTGCTCTCGTACTGTAGCAGATGTTGATGTCAGATACAACCCTGCCATCACCACTGTCTTTTATTTTTTACCTTTACTTAACTAGGCAAGTCAGTTAAGAACAGATTCTTATTTACAATGACAGCCTACACCAGCCAAACCTTTGACAACACTGGTCCAATTGTGCGCCGCCCTATGAGACTCCCAAGCACAGCCGGTTGTGATACAGCCTGGATTCAAACCAGGGTCCCTGTAGTGACACCTCAAGCACTGAGATGCAGTGCCTTAGACCGCTGCGCCACTCTGGGAGCCTCAGTAGCCACACAAGCCCAGCAGCTTAACTAATACTGCTGCTGCTACTAATGTTTATTATTTTCCCTGTGCCATCCCTCCATCCCATCCCACCCTTCTAATCTGCTTTGTTGAAAACTTGCCAAGTTATATTAAGTACCCACAGGGTTCCACCCCTTATACCACCAGAACACATCCCCCAGCCCCCCACACACATACCGGCCCCCACCATGTAGTGATGTGTGGTGCTACTGGGCATGTTTGTTTGTTGTGCTGGTTACAATGTAACTGACTCTTACTGATAATAGTCACTGTCTCAACAAATGGATTATGCACATACCAACGTGTTACTTACAATAACAGTAACACTGTAGCACACCAGCATGTAGCCTATTCCAAAAGTATACCAAAGCAAAAAATATTTAATGGAGAAATATCCAGTTCTGGTAAGGGATATGTAGCACTTTAAAACTAAAATCTCATTCCATTACAGCCTAATAAATTGACAGCCTGTCATAGAGCAGTATCATTTATATGATATGTATATTATACATGATATAATATTTTTTATATACACTTTTTATGCATTTATTTAAAATAAATTGTGAAAAGAGCAGTTTATCTCGGTAACAGTCATCCTTGCAGTCCTGTCTGTGCTGGTTTGTCCCGTCACTCGCAGTTCAGAACACCGACAGATAGATGGCCTTGTCCTCAGAGGGAGATGGCATCAATCTACCGCGGTGCATGGTGGGAATGATCAGATCAGGTAAGCTGAAATGAGACCGTCTGAGCCGCAAGAACAGGTGAATGATTACTGTAGGCCTACTGTTAATGCCGTCGTCCAAAGATATCTTGTTATCTTGGTCTCATAACGAACAAATAGTGGATGTTTTGACGCGAGGGGTCCAAGTAACTTTAATGAGAGCCCGAATGAAAAGCGGTGATACGCAACAAAAAGAGGTCGACAACTCGCCAAAATCCTGGAATTAGTAGCAGGTAGGTTCAAAATTACTTTTGTTGATCGTACTCTTGTTAATGTTTTCACATCAAATTTTTCTTTGACGTGTGGATCATAATTGTGTAGTTTCAATGGCTGCGTTATATCCCAATGGTATTTATTTTCTTCTCTCACAGCTGCTTTAATGCCGAATTGTCACTGTATGCTTATAGTATGTCATCAATACATTTATTTGACATTTATTTATTTTGATTAATAAATGTTTTTCTTTCTTTATTTGTCTGTAACCTACGCAGTATAAGTATTCCTATACAATTTAAAACGCGTTGACAAAACCACAACAATGCACACACAGGCCTAACCATCTGTTGTTATTGCCTAATGTTATACAAATGCAAATTCGTAATCTATATACAACCGTGTGCATTGTGAAGGCAGACAATGTCTAATATTGGAAAACATCCAAATACAATAGCTTATGGAACAGTCCTCCTGTACACGCGCACGTGTTGTTTATCTCTCTCTCTGACTGGTGTTGCATTTCTCTCAGACAGGATGCTCCTCTGTAGGCCACCATCCAATTTATTGTAGGCCTATGGTAATTGCTTCTCAATTTCTCATTTAGGTCTACTGACCTGCCAAAGTGTCCTAGTAAGTGCATAAAAAGGCCAAAATAATGCATTATAAAAATGATATTCTAATTTTTTTAAATATTATATTTTCTTAATTATGTAAATATAGAGCTGTAGGCCTATTCATCCATAAAATGTGAAATTAACTCATTTGTTTTGCACACAAAACAGTATGAGTATTGCATTGAAGTTTCATAAATAATGCAATGAATCTTGTTGTCTACCTTCTATGACTGACATGATTAAACCTCATGTCATTGTTAACTCAGTAATTCAAGATATAGTACCTTAAGATCACTTTCTCAGAAAGAAATGGGTAAATCCATTTGAATTCAAACCCTTCCATACATACAGTGCCTTCGGAAAGTATTCAGACCCCTTGACCTTTTCTACATTTTGTTACGTTACAGCCTTATTCTAAAATTGATTCAATTGTCCCCCCCCCCCCAATCTACACACAACACTACGTAATGAAAAATCAAAAACAGGTTTTGGGACATTTTTGCTTATCTAGAAAAAAGACAAAAAAACTGATATTACATTTACATAAGTATTCAGACCCTTTACTCAGTACTTTGTTGAAGAACTTTGACAGTGATTACAGCCTCAAGTTTTCTTGGGTATGACACTACAAGCTTGGCACAACTGTATATGGGGAGTTTCTCCCATTCTCTGCAGATCCTCTCAAACACTGTCAGGTTGGATGGGGAGCATCGCTGCACAGCTATTTTCAGGTCTCTCCAGAGATGTAAGATTGGGTTCAAGTCCGGTCTCTGGCTGGGCCACTCAAGGACATTCAGAGACTTGTCCCCAAGCCACACCTGCGTTGTCTTGGCTGTGTGCTTAGTGTCGTTGTCCTGTTGGAAGGTTAACTTTCGCCCCAGTCTGAGGTCCTGAGCATTCTAGAGCAGATTTTAATCAAGGATCTCTCTGTACTTTGCTCCCTTCATCTTTCGCTCAATCCTGACTAGTCTTCCAGTCCCTCCCCTGAAAAACATCCCCACGGCATGATGCTGCCACCACCATGCTTCACCATAGGGATGGTGCCAGGTTTCCTCCAGACATGACACTTGGCATTCAGGCCAAAGGGTTCAATCTTGGTTTGGCCTGGCAGCCAGCTGTAGGAAAAGTTTTGGTGGTTCCAAACTTCTTCCATTTAAGAATGATGGAGGTTACTGTGTTCTTGGGGACTTTCAATGCTGCAGATATTTTTTGGTACTCTTCCCCAGATCTGTGCCTCGACACAATGCTATCTCATGGCTTTGTTTTTGCTCTGACATGTAATGTCAACTATGAGACCTTATATAGACAGGTGTGTGCATTTCCAAATCATGTCCAATCAATTGAATTTACCACAGGTGGACTTCAATAAAGTTGTAGAAACATCTCAAGGATTATCAATGGAAACAGGATGCACCTGAGCTCAATTTTGAATCTAATAGAAAAGGGTCAGATTACTTATGTAAATAAGGTATTTCTGTTTTTAATTTTTAATTACATTTGCTAAAATGTCTAAAAACCTGTTTTCACTTAGTCGTTATGGGGTGTTATTGAGTTTATTTTTTATTTAATCAATTTTAGAATAAGGCTGTAACATAACAAAATGTGGAAAAAGTCAAGGGGTCTGAATACTTTCCAAAGGCACTGTATTTGCCCATTGCAGAAGTGGTCAGAAAGTGACTTTTTGGACATGAATGCCAAACCATTTAAGAGAAAAGGTGCTCCAAATTGACCCATTTTGCATACCCCCACCATACCATGAGACATCCATGTCTTTATCACTGGAAAAAGACCAACGGTTGAGATTTATTTTTATTTTTACCATTAACGTAAATTATCTAAAAACATTAAAAGGCAGATTTTTTTTCCCATATTTGCATATGTTGCAGCTTAGACCCTATTTGACATAATTTGAGGTTTTTGTGTTGTTCCCGCCATTGGTTGAGACACAACATGCTCTTGAATACAGGTTGAGTGTCTTGTTTTGGCTGATTTATGTACTAAAATGGGAGTAGAATTTACATTTCAGCTTTTAAATGGTACCATATGGTTGGAGTTTCACATATCAGAGAAGGTTGACTTGAATCTGTTTTAAATTATACTCAATCTTCTATAAGAAACCTATTGAAATCATAAAAATATAGATAATAGACATGACCATTGAAGATGACATTCGACTGTGGGTGGACCGGCGGTCATCTTTTGTGGTAGTAATTAGAAGTTAATGTCAATTTAATTTATATTCCAATGGTGTACCAGCTAAATGGCAGGGGTCTGAAGGATAGGTACATTTTCTGAATTGTTTTTCTATGATTGAAATGACACCCACCCTGTATTCAAGAGCAGGTTTTGTAAACGATGGTAGGCACAACACAAAAACCTCATTTACGTTAAAGGTTTAAAATGACCATTTTTATTTTAAAAATGTAATGTTTTACAAAATAATCCAATAGTTTGACAACACTTTGTAAGCTTTTAAATGATATCAAACTGAACCGTTAATATTTTCCAGTGATGAAGACATGCAAAATGTGTCAACTTTGAGTACTTTATTCTCCTGATTTTTAAATATTTTTTAAATATATATATATAAACACACTGTTACAAACAGACAGACATACACTAACATATTGACCAGATAAATACTGATAAGGTCCAAGAAGTAACTTTCTGACCACTCCTTCTGTGGGCGAACATGTATGGAATGTTACTGTATGTTTAAATCAAAATATGTCAAAAAGGGATTGAAATCAAATGGATTTCCCCAAGTATTAAATAAGAGCACCGTTCTTTTCAATTCAACATTAGATCTGTTCTAGGTCCTTTAAACGACTGCAGCATGAGTCCCAATCAATTCCAATGACCACTGTTGTTTACAACTGTCATATGCTGCCCTCCTCCCAGGAGCCACTAGTAAACCAATATCCTTGTATTAATGTATGGTCTGCTGCAGCTGGCCTGCCTTTTGGTGTTATGCTGATGTAGCCTCCTGCTCAGGCCCAGCACAACTCCCTCTTGTTCCCCATAGACACCTGTTTCTCCTCTTAGGCTCTTGGCTTCACAGCGCAGCCCTCCTGTCTTGAGTCAATCACCACCTTCCGGAGACACCTGAAACCCCACCTCTTTAAGGAATACCTAGGATAGGATAAAGTAATCCTTCTCACCCCCCCCCCCCTTAAAATATTTAGATGCACTATTGTAAAGTGGTTGTTCCACTGGATGTCATAAGGTGAATGCACCAATTTGTAAGTCGCTCTGGATAAGAGCGTCTGCTAAATGACTTAAATGTAAATGTAATGTACCCCCGTTAGTATTGGTATGGTGGAAGGATGATCAGAGGCCTTTCATGCTCATGATTCGAGTTCAGGCTGCCCATCTGGTCTTTGAGAAGCCAACATATTATTATTTTTGTAATATTTTTTTGAGGCCATCCTCTCTGCATCAGCATGTTATTGCCACAGGGAGAAGAACACCTAACCAGAAATATGACATCCACTACAATTGTATTTATTTGTACCTGAAGCAGGTCATGGCTGGTCTTGTATCGTGTTTTCATTTCATGTCAGAACTGCACTCCAACCATATGATTAGACCTGTTCTTGTTGGACCCATTGTCATTGCACTACACATCCCACTCCAACCCCTCAATGTGGCATGATGCCTCACCGACCAGGAAGTAGGCTACATCATGTGTTATGACTTGTCATTGTACTACACATCCCACTCCAACCCCTCAATGTGGCATGATGCCTCACCGACCAGGAAGTAGGCTACATCATGTGTTATGACTTGTCATTGTACTACACATCCCACTCCAACCCCTCAATGTGGCATGATGCCTCACCGACCAGGAAGTAGGCTACATCATGTGTTATGACTTGTCATTGTACTACACATCCCACTCCAACCCCTCAATGTGGCATGATGCCTCACCGACCAGGAAGTAGGCTACATCATGTGTTATGACTCGTCATTGAACTGGGCGGCTGTCGGCTCCAGGCTGTATGCCTTCAGGCTCACAGGAGTAAAATGGCACTGTTGTACCAGGATGTGTTTTACATACAGTCCCATTGGTGTCTGTGTTGGCTATTCACTGTTTCCTTTGGCTGCCAGAATGCATAGTTGTGGTTCTGAAAGTTTGCATAAAAATCCCCAGGCAGATCACTTTACAGTTTCAAAGGCTCTGACAGGCTGTCAGGGCAGCACACTGTTGTCGTTGTTGACACCCCCCTGTGGTGGTAAACACAGGCTACACTTGTAGTTTTGCACTTTGTACAGAACTTGGAGGATAATAGTATGTTCTGATAAGATGTTTTGTGAAACAGCTATAGGACAGAAAAAATTGATTGTTGTCATTATGGTAGGCTTGTGTACTATTAGTCTGGTTTAGCTTATTAGAAGTGGCAGCATTTAATTATGTGCTAGCGGTAATATGGCTAATGGATACACTCCACAGTAAACAGTGTTGTGTTGGACTAAAGCAGACAATGTGTAGGCTAACCATAAATCCTCTCTTTTTCTCCTCTGTGTGTGTGTCTGTATTTTACTGTAACTCTCTAGTCACAAGACTCTTTAGCATACCGGCAGTGGTAAAAGTATAGTTGTATATCTATAGCTAGTTGGTCAGCCTACACATTGTCTGCTTTAGTCCAACACAACACTGTTTACTGTGGAGTGTATCCATTAGCCATATTACCGCTAGCGCATAATTAAATGCTGCCATTTTACACACCAATGTTGGACCTTTATTCTGTGTGTGTGTCCCATACGTGCATATATACTGAGTATACAAAACATGAACTCTTTCCATGACATAGACTGACCAGGTGAATCCAGGTGAAAGCTATGATCCCTTATTGATGTCACTTGTTAAATCCACTTAAATCAGTGTAGATGAAGTGGATGAGACAGGTTAAATAAGGATTTCTAAGACTTGAGACATGGATTGTGTATTGGTACCATCCAGAGGGTGAAGTAGTAGGTGCCAGGCGCAACGGTTTGTTTTAAGAACTGGAACGCTGCTGGGTTTTTCACGCGCAACAGTTTCCTGTGTGTATCAAGAATGGCTCACCACCCAAAGGACATTCAGCCAACTTGACACAACTGTGGGAACCACCGGAGTCAACATGGGCCAGCATCCCTGTGGAACGCATTCAACACCTTGTACAGTCCATATGACCGTGTACAAATATAAAAACATTTTGAACCGTTCCGCCTCCTCCTCCTCCATACAGGGTTGAGCTGAGAGGTGCCATGCTGTCGGGGGAGGAGATTCTGTGCAGCACGCGGCAAGTGATAGCGGGCCTTGAGGCGCTGCGAGGTGAGAACCACACCCTCCTGGACAACCTGCAGGAGGTGCTGGAGGACCGGCCGGTGGCCGAGAGTGGCAGTGTGGAGCAGGAGAAGAGTGGCATCATCCGCCAGTCTCTGGAGAGGATAGAGCTGGGCCTGGGAGAGGCACAGGTGGGGTCATACTGGAGATGGCAGAATGGGTGAAGTTGTATTTTGACTGTATTGGATGTGTACATGTTTATATGCACACCTACTTCACTCTCTTGCTCTCTTTCCCTCTCCATCCCCAGGTGATGATGGCTCTGTCGGCCCACCTGGGCTCCCTGGAGGCGGAGAAGCAGAAGCTGCGGACCCAGGTACGGAGGCTGTGCCAGGAGAACCAGTGGCTGAGGGACGAGCTGGCCGGGGCCCAGCAGAGGCTGCAGGACAGGGAGCAGGTGGTGGTCACGCTGGAGGAGCAGAACAGACACCTGCAGTTCATGAGCAGTATCCGCAAGTACGACCAGGAGTCGCCATCACCGGTATGTCACAGACCACCACAACCAGGGTCGTATTCATTATACACCAAACGGGGAAGAAACAGACTGATACAGTGAGAAACTACTAAAACTGCTCATATTCGTTTTCCATTGTCTTGCTATGGTGTACCCTAATGAATATGACCCAGTGCATGTCTTTGCCTCGGCTTTTATGTTATTACTAAAGCTAAGCTGTTGGTGGCTTATCAGAGCAGGTTGCTATGTGTTTCTCTGTATAGTTTATAGTTAAACCTTTATTTAACGTGCCTGGTTAAATAAAGGTTAAATAAATCAAATAAAAATATAGGATTTCCTCTCCGCTCTGTACTATCGATCTAGTTATGTTTTCTATGTCGACAGGATGACAAAGAGACGGGCTCCACCAAGGAGTCCCTAGATGACCTTTTCCCCACGGACGAGGAGGAACAGTCACAGAGTACGTGCACTCGTCAAATGAGCTGGATATTCTTGTCTGTCTATCTGCTGTGCAGACGAGCTATGCATGTATGTTTGTCGATGTCTCGGTGTGGCTCTCAGTGTTGTATAGTCTGTCACTCGCTGTGTGTATGTTTGTGTTAATGTATATTTGTGTGTCTGTATGAATGACTCTACCTCCCTCTCGTGTCCTCCTGTCCCCCAGTATCTCAGCCCCACGGTAGCAGTGTGGCAGCAGCGGCCCAGCAGGGAGGCTATGAGATCCCGGCCCGCCTGAGGACCCTTCATAACCTGGTGATCCAGTACGCCTCCCAGGGCCGCTACGAGGTGGCCGTGCCCCTTTGCAAACAGGCTCTGGAGGACCTGGAGAAGTCCTCAGGCCACAGCCACCCTGACGTGGCCACCATGCTCAACATACTGGCTCTGGTCTACAGGTGAATGGAGCCACGTTAGCCTAGCATATCAACCATGCTAGGTCGTACTGTGGGGTATTTCCATAGTGTGGCTGGTTATGTTAGCTGTATGCTAAAACTAAAGGCTGTTTTGCTCTTCTCTGCAGAGACCAGAACAAGTACAAAGAGGCGGCTAACCTCCTGAATGACGCGTTGGCCATTCGGGAGAAGACCCTGGGCATAGATCACCCTGCGGTATGTTCCTCTATAGTCTATAGTGAAGTTCAAGCGCCACCAAAATGGACAAAACAAGAAGTCTAAACCATGCATAGCTATTGGCGTTCCCCAGCACAGTGGAAAAGCAGCTACAGTATGTAACCAGTGGTGTAGGATAAATGTTTTTTGCCCAAGAGTTTACCCACCTTTTGCGAAAGCAAAGGTATCGGGAGCGTTTCTTTTTTTTACCGTGACCGGTGATCAGAGTATATCACTGGATGTAACTAACAGTACTGTATTTGTTTATAGGTGGCAGCCACACTCAACAACCTTGCTGTACTGTATGGAAAGAGAGGGAAGTACAAGGAGGCTGAGCCACTGTGTAAGAGAGCCCTGGAGATCAGAGAGAAGGTAATGAGGCGGTAACCTAGCAGCAAGTGACTAGAAACCCTGCCCTGATGGACCAATGGCAACTCTGCAAGCATTCTGTAGTATAGCACTCCTACAATACTACACTGCTCAAAAAAATAAAGGGAAACACTAAAATAACACATCCTAGATCTGCATGAATGAAATATTCTTATTAAATACTTTTTTGTTTACATAGTTGAATGTGATGACAACAAAATCACACAAAAACTATCAATGGAAATCAAATGTATCAACCCATGGAGGTCTGGATTTGGAGTCACACTCAAAATTAAAGTGGAAAACCACACTACAGGCTGATCCAACTTTGATGTAATGTCCTTAAAACAAGTCAAAATGAGGCTCAGTAGTGTGTGTTCTCCACGTGCCTGTATGACCTCCCTACAACGCCTGGGCATGCTCCTGATGAGGTGGCGGATGGTCTCCTGAGGGATCTCCTCCCAGACCTGGACTAAAGCATCCGCCAACTTCTGGACAGTCTGTGGTGCAACGTGGCGTTGGTGGATGGAGCGAGACATGATGTCCCAGATGTGCTCAATTGGATTCAGGTCTGGGGAACGGGCGGGCCAGTCCATAGTAACAATGCCTTCCTCTTGCAGGAACTGCTGACACACTCCAGCCACATGAGGTCTAGCATTGTCTTGCATTAGGAGGAACCCAGGGCCAACTGCACCAGCATATGGTCTCACAAGGGGTCTGAGGATCTCATCTCGGTACCTAATGGCAGTCCGGCTACCTCTGGGCGAGCACATGGAGGGCTGTGCGGCCCCCCAAAGAAATGCCACCCCACACCCTGACTGACCCACCACCAAACCAGTCATGCTGGAGGATGTTGCAGGCAGAAGAACGTTCTCCACGTCTGTCACGTGCTCAGTGTGAACCTGCTTTCATCTGTGAAGAGCACAGGGCGTCAGTGGCGAATTTGCCAATCTTGGTGTTCTCTGGCAAATGCCAAACGTCCTGCACGGTGTTGTGCTGTAAGCACAACCCCCACCTGTGGACGTTGGGCCCTCATACCACCCCCATGGAGTCTGTTTCTGACCGTTTGAGCAGACACATGCACAGTTGTGGCCTGCTGGAGGTCATTTTGCAGGGCTCTGGCAGTGCTCCTCCTTGCACAAAGGCGGAGGTAGCGGTCCTGCTGCTGGGTTATTGCCCTCCTACGGCCTCCTCCACATCTCCTGATGTACTGGCCTGTCTCCTGGTAGCGCCTCCATGCTCTGGACACTACACTGACAGACACAGCAAACCTTCTTGCCACAGCTCGCATTGATGTACCATCCTGGATGAGCTGCACTACCTGAGCCACTTGTGTGGGTTGTTGTATCATGCTACCACTAGAGTGAAAGCACCACCAGCATTCAAAATTGACCAAAACATCAGCCAGGAAGCATAGGAACTGAGAAGTGGTCTGTGGTCACCACCTGCAGAACCACTCCTTTATTGGGGGTGTCTTGCTAATTGCCTATGATTTCCACCTGTTGTCTATTCCATTTGCACAACAGCATGTGAAATGTATTGTCAATCAATGTTGCTTCCTAAGTGGACAGTCTGATTTCACAGAAGTGTGATTGACTTGGAGTTACATTGTGTTGTTTAAGTGTTCCCTTTATTTTTTTGAGCAGTGTATATTGTACTATCATTTCTCAGTCATGCAAGCAAAAAATCATATACCTATTACTCATTACTTCTTTCAACAATGAATAATGACTTATTACTCCCTGGGAAAAGTAATTTGTTATATTACGTTACGCGTCCTCACTCGATGTAAACAATATTTCTACAATGTGGTTTTTAAAACGTGTTACATTCTGATTTTATCTCCTTGTGTCCATTACCAGCGGTAGTCTTGTTTTTGGCACTAGGTGATTTTAATTCCACAATTAAACAAATATTTACTAATATATATTGAATGTGATGCACAAATAGTGTATTGCCATCCATGTTAGGTTGTGGTAAAGTGCTCTCCTTATTCCACAATACAGAGTATGTTTCTGCCACTTTTTATCTCCCATCACAAATACTTATTTGGATCAGTGACTGTAATAGGAAATGAATGATAACATCAGTAACAACCCATTTTTTTCTATCAGTAACCGTATAATTTCAATTGGAACAGTAACTCTGTGTTCTAATATAATTATTACCCAAACCTGTTAATATCCACGCCCCCCTCGTGTCGTTGGCAGGTGTTAGGCACGGACCACCCTGACGTGGCAAAGCAGCTGAACAACCTGGCGCTGCTGTGTCAGAACCAGGGCAAGTACCAGGAAGTGGAGCAGTACTACGAGCGTGCCCTGCACATCTACCAGAGCAGGCTGGGCCCCGACGACGCCAACGTGGCCAAGACCAAGAATAACCTGGTGAGGGATGGAGATTAGGAGAGGGTGAATGGAGGGAGGGGTATAAAGGGGGGGGGGGTGGACATGGTTGGCATGGTCACTGGGCTAGATGCTACCATATTATGTGTGTGTGTGTATAATATGCTATGATTGGGGAGAAGTGGGGGACTTTGACCCAAGCTGCATGCGTGTGTCTGAGGTGTGATAGTGCTATTTGTGACTCTAGTATTGCTGTATTTCTGCCTACAGGCTTCATGTTACCTGAAACAAGGGAAGTACAGACAAGCTGAGGCTCTGTATAAAGAGATCCTGACCCGGGCCCATGAAAAAGAGTTTGGATCTGTGGATGGTGAGAGCAAACTCATAATATGCTCTTTGAAACCTGCTCTCTAGATTCACTAGCATTTTGATCCAAAATCGGTGTATGTATTGGAATTGAAAATGTACCTCAGATTTGTACTGTAAATAACTAATTGTACTGCATGATGCCACTGATATGCATCCTCTGTGATGTTGGTGTCTCAGGTGATGTGCGGGACATCTGGACCCACACGGAAGAGGAGGGCTCCATGCAGGATGGGCTGGGCAGTCTGAAGCGCAGCGGCTCATTCACCAAGCTCCGCGAGTCGATACGCAGGAGCAGCGAGAAGCTGGTCAGGAAGCTGAAAGGAGTCGGACCTCAAGATACCACGCCTCCGACTCCTGGGTAAAGACCAAGTCCTCAATCTGCACGAGTTAGTTCTCAAAATGATGTCCAATTTTTTACTCTATCTTTCTTGTTCTCCCTCAGGATGAAAAGGGCAAATTCTCTGAATGTGCTGAACGTGGGTGTGAGGGAGTGTCAAGAAGCAGCAAGGGTGAGCAGCAGTTTCTGGCTTATTCTCACATTTCTGTACAATATAATTCTTAGTGTTTATTCATCCTTTCATTTTATGTGTTTCATATCCTAAGTCATTTCTCTGGCTGTGTGTCATCAAAATTAATGTATATATATATATATATATATATAGTGTTATAGTGTTTTGTATGTTCTTCCAGAACCCTTGCAGCCTGACAGAGAACCGAACCCTGAGCTCCAGCACCCAGAGTCTGGCACGGCGAGGATCCCTCAGCTCTGCACACTACACCTCTGAACACTAGCCCCCCCCCCCACACACACATCCAGGAAGTACTCTCACACAGCTCTGGTCCCTACTCTCTGTCTCAGTGAACCTACAAGGGTCACTGCAACCCCCTTCCCTTGCTCTGTTTTAAATGGAACAATGATCTGTTTAAGTTTGTTTACTGCACTATGTTGTAGCGGATGGAGGTCACTGATACTCCTTGCCTGCTAGTTTTATCCCCTGGTGCCCCAGTTCTGAGGTATAGATTAGGATACACACAGCAATGAGGACTGGTTTGAGAGATGCAGATTGAATCCGTTTCAGACCAGATTTAGTAATGCTCTGTACAAGGAGGGAAAGCTTGAATTCTTCAACGATTGTTCACAATTATGAACATCTTGATATTTGCATTTTAACTGCAGTTTGGTCAACAAGTAAGTGTCTGCAGCTATTGGATGTTATCCAAATTAATTTATTTGTGCATGCAGAAAAGGTCTTAATTCTACAATGTGGTTTTTAAAACGTGTTACATTCTGATTTTATCTCCTTGTGTCCATTACCAGCGGTACTCTTGTTTTTGGCACTAGGTGATTTTAATTCCACAATTAAACAAATATTTACTAATATATATTGAATGTGATGCACAAATAGTGTATTGCCATCCATGTTAGGTTGTGGTAAAGTGCTCTCCTTATTCCACAATACTAGAGCAAAATCTGCACTTCCCAGTCCAGCGGTAGAATGCAATTTGTCTAAAAATATTTCATTATGAGCAGATGTAAAAAGCTTAAACTATTTTTATAGCCCAAAAGTAAAAGCACTGTGCCTGTATGTAATATCTTATTTTTTTATTTGTCTCAGTTTGTGGTACATTTACTTTTTGGATAGCTAGCTAATTTAAATTCCTTCTGAAACATGTTTTTTAAATGATTTGATTTTGTTGTCTATGCATCTTATGCAGGATGTTATCAAGAGTAAATATGCAATTCGAGGGACAAAAAGCGATTAATTCACTGTGGTGGTATTTCCAAGTGATCATTTAAAAGGGCGGTAGAGGAGTCACTATTGTAAAAAGATTGTTAACCCATTGGGGTGGATGGAGGGAGTTCAATGTGGGTTGTGAAAAGGTCGCCAGTTCGAATCACAATGAGTCTTGTTTTCCAACCAATCACATTTCTCATTTGATGTTCTAATTGACTGAATAGCTGTATACATGTGGGAAACAATTGTGGAACCCTCCCTCGTGCTGCTGCAGTGGACTAGGCACTGGGATCAGAGCCAGAAGGTCACAGGTTCTAAGCTGACAAAGCACAAGGGCTCTATTCAAACTGTCAAGCTTTTCGTACGCAGCGGTTTACCATAAATGCAATCTCCATTAACATCGCCTTAATTTCAATCACGCTGAACTTCAGCAATACAGATTGAATAGAGCCCTATATCTTATTTATGTAGAATTATGTTAGCTGTTACATATGGAGAGCTATCTTTGCAGATTGTCAATGTCATTAAAAATTACAAATATATTTTATATCTGGAAACTATAGCAGACATATGTCAAATAAAGTATGTCTCTTCAATCCACTGTGTTCATGCTAGCCTTGTCTGGGTATGTTTCATGATGTCATGACGTGGCCCTTTTCTGGATATAGATCATGTCTTCTCACTCTCTCCTACACCCAGGTTCTGTTCTCAGGTTGTAAATTCCTGACAGAGACTCTCCCCCTTTTCATGCAGAGACCACCGTGAACAAAGGAATTCACGCGGCCGAACTCCTAAATCCCCAAAATGAAACAATGTTCACTTGTGATGTGAGAATGGTCTGTGGACACTTAAGGGACATGCATGACGAGTGTTTCATTTGGTGACCTCAGAGAGGACAGGAAACACAACTATTTCTCAATGTGTACATTTCAATGATGGGGTTTGCATCTAATTCTTGTATAAAATGAGCAAAGATTCAAGTATTTGTGAAATGTGATGTTAAACCTTTAATGTGAGAGAATTGTATTAAATAAATCATTGGCCCGCCCACGTGAGCACAGACATAATCAGGCATCATAGAACCGCCTTTCCTATTGTTACGAATAAAAAACCCTCCTGAGGAAATCCTCTTTAGAACGCACATACCTCGGTGTAAACAGGTTTGAGTGCCAAGACTGAGCAAACCCACAGCGTGAGTTGTGATTGTGAATAGTTATTGAATTCGTAACCATACCACATGGAGAATTGGCTACATGGCTGGAAATGGTTAAACTCTGAGACTATAGATCCATACAGAATAAGAGCAAATCTTAGATACTAATTACTAGTCTCCAGCTAGAAATTATGGAAACCTGGGATGCAAATGCCGACAAACGCCGAAACATCTATGAGAACATTTCTGAATGGTACTCTGAAGTATGCGTTCTAACCACGAAAGACTGATCTTCGGGGAACAGAGAGAGAGACTTGGATGAACTCTCCAGCAGACGGACCAGATTCCAACAGAAAAGTTCAACACATGGGCGTAAATATATATTGATTGCAATTATTCCCAAATGAGTGAGCGTTCATGTGCAAAGGATTAGCATTTAATTTCACATTAACTGTAGTGATTCCTTTTGTCTTTCCTATCATTTGTTAGTAACATATGTTTATGCATTTCTGTGATAATTTACTTTATTTACTAACTAAATAAAGTCAATTGGTGTATGGATGATTCACAGTAAAAGGTTGGGTTCGTGCAGATAACCAACAATTTACAACATTTGGAATGAGACTGACTAATTGATCAGATATTAAAATATCTGAAGAGTTCAATTTGGAAAATTATAACTTTAATCTGAAGATTTGTGGTGTCCCTACTTCCTAGTTAATTACATTTACATGATTAGTTTAATCACGTAATAATAATTACAGAGAACTGATTTGATAAAATAACAGTCTTCACTTTTAAATGATGCGAAAGACACGTCAATGTGTTTTTAAAAAACATGCCAACTGCATGGTAGAAACTGTAAACATTTATTTTTCGGCCTACCGGCTTATGCAAATATACATTTAAAAAATAAACTATGTACAGTAGGACAGTATTGGAATAGTGACTGTGGGTTTGCCTGGTTGATGACACTTCCTCTTAGGCTTGGTGAGCGATCTGGGCGATCTTTTGCAGCATGTCCTCTGACTGCAGCTGCTCCAGTGTCAGCAGAGACAGGCCCAACTGGTCCTCCTGAGGGGAATGGATAAGGGGGTTAAGGGGAGACCTGGGTCAGGTTCAGTTGGCAAAAACATTGAACGTTGCAGTTAGAGATGTCATGAATAGAGCTGATGTGATTTCTTATTCTACAAGTCAGACAGGCGTCTACATAAAAATAAATCCACAGCCCTGCGAAACATGTCCCTGCTGTACCTGTCTGAAGGGCTGGGCCATCTGGCGTAGGAAGTGTTTGGACAGCTGTACCGTCTCGTCGATGGTCAGGTTGAGGCTGCCGTCAGTAAGGTGCTCCTGAATCCACCGGGGCAATTTCCCTCGCTTGTCAGCCCGGGCATAGCGCTGCAACGCAAGTGAGAAACGATTGTTCCAATTCTCTTTAATAGCCTTTTATTGAACCCATTTATTTTGTTACCATTGATGTGAAGGCACTAGCTAGGTAACAGCATTATGGAACAACCTGCTGTGACCTCAGTGCATTATGGCTTTCAAATTCAAGAAAGCCACAAAATTGAGAATTTTTATTAGGATCCCATTAGCTGACGCCACAACTTCAACTAATCTTCCTGGGGTCCAACACAGAACTAAAATACAAACCATTTATTTTTTAAACAAAATGATCATGGTAGAGTCTATCAGAGTGGTAAGAAATGTTCCTTTAAAACTAGACACACCAAGTTCCGAAGGTCCTCACCTTGTCTGCGAAGATCATCAAGCCGTAGTCAGTTTTGCCCCTGATGGCACGGCCCACACACTGCGCTGCGTGCCGCATGGCGTCAAAAGTCAGGAAGTCATTCTCTCTAATCTGGAACTGGTCCCGCAGGTACTCCAGACGGGCCTGGTAGAGATGGACAGAAGAGGAGAAGGATAACTATTTTGGAAAAACAGACCATTAAGATTAAAGGAAGTGAAAGAATTACAGGACAGAGGGGTGAGGACATACGCTGAACAGAAGAGAGGAACAGACCAAAACAGTGAATAAAGCAGAAGAACAAGGGAAAGATGATGAACAGCAGAGGAGTTAGACTGACCTTCAGGATCCGGCTCTGTGTGTAAACGTAAGGCACTCCGAACATGATCACCGCACGGCCAAAATGGTGGACTGAGGGAGATATTTGAAGAGATAAGTGATATGGAACTAACTACACATGACCTATGCTGTAACTTTGGCGGCCATTTTGTTTAGCAAATGAGCCTAATGGAGGCTCTACTACTATGTTACAGGAACTAAACAACACTCACCAAAGTCGATACCCTCGGACACCTTCCCCCTGGCCACAGACAGCAGGATGGCTCCTCTGCCGTTCTCACAGGCCTGGGGCACAACAGATAAGAGGTCAGAGGTCACAGACAATGACAGAAGACAACCTAAGACAGTCAAAGAAAGGGTATCCTGACCTCCTGGTATTTCTCCAGAGCCATGCTGGTCTCTGCTGCGTCTGGGGTCTCGATGAAGATCAGCTTGTTCCTCTGGACATTCTCCAAGATGCCCTACAGATAGAGACACAAAGGGGCAGGACAAGAGGACAAAGCTTACTCAACATCCAGATTACTACCTTGCAAAAAATTACAATTCTGGCCACAGTTCTATTTGCTGCCAATAAAATGCTAACATAAGATATGTCTATTGCTATAACAGTACAGACGGATCAACAAGATATTCACATTTATCTGCTCATACCTGCTCATACCACGATGCCACAATGTTCTCCATGTAGGTGTAGCTGGTAAAGAAGGCCACGATGCCATCTGGCACAATCGCAGACATCTCCAACAGCAGGTTGCCATAGTTACGGATGACAGCTGAAAAATCGAACCCAGACCAGGTTTATTTCAGTGATTTGTTTTCACATCTAAGGAAAGGACAGTCTAAACTTACAAAGAGGCAAGGCAAGCTTACAATATTTAGATACAATGTAACAATCACTAACCAAAATCTTCACGCGTCTCAAACTTGGAGGTCATGGCCACCTGGTCGTTCCCCCTCCCCACCACCTGAAAGAGGAAGAGCTCAGTGTCACCTCCTTCCATCCTTTCTGAAGCTCAGCATAGCTTGAATAATTAACCACTCAGGTCATATCATGTAGACTGTTTCTGAGGTTACTTACAAGAGGGCAGAGGCAGGTGCGTGCCAGCGTCATGGTGAAGGATGCCACGGTAACAGGCCGGAAGTCCAGGATTCGGGGGTAAATGTCCAACGGTGAAAGGGTCTGTGGGTAGAAACATGATCAGAAGTAGACAACCACAGGGTAGGACAGCCGAGCCAACACACAGCCAAGGGATCTAAGTGAGAGGATCAATGGAGAGAAGTGATGATCATACGACTGAACTGACTGCTGAGGCTAAATAATAAATGGCTAAATAAAAAACTGAAAATAATATAAACTGTCAAACTTTACATTTCTGTTTGCGTCGCATGCAAATTCATTGATCAACTAAATTCTGAATGGTGGTTAAAAAAAAAAAACATTAAAAAGCTGCAGATTTATTGTTGATAAAGTACTAAGAAACACAAAGAAAAGCCATAAACACAAGCCTCATTAACACATGTACTAAGTTTACAAATGGCACTCTAGCCCAACTGCCTTGGAATGTGAGTGGCCCCATCTTGGACAGATGAGACCATCAGCAGGTGTCTTATAATCACAGATTAGTGGCTAGGTCACAGTTAATCTAGGAACAGAGGAAGGGGAGAGAGAGATTACCCCTGACGTAATGATGACAGACTGGAAGCGCTCGAACACAGGCTTGATGGCAATGGAAGGGTCCATACAGCTGAAGGGAGAGGAGAGAAGAACAGGGTTAAAAGTAGATCCCATCCACTTGCATCCTGATGGATTATTTCACCCTTGGCTCTTGCAGTGGCACAACATCTCATCCATCAATATCACACCATTCTGCTGGCAAAACAGAGCATACTCAACACAAATGAACCCCACCTGAAGTGCAGCACGGGGTTAGCAATGGTGGGGGTTCTGTCTTCAAAGGGTTCAATGATGATGGTGAAGCCTGATTGTGGAAGATAGCAAGGGAAGAACAAAGAAAATAAATAACCACAGAGCTGTAGCCATGTAGAGGTAACATAGACCCAGTCAGCCTAGGGAGGTTGAGTACCTTTGCTGTAAGTGCTGACCAGAGTGGCAAAGTTGGAGATGAGGGTGATGGCTGAGAAGTCTGCGATGTCCGCTATCTCTAAAGTCCTCAGCAACGAACGCAACCTCTCGGCACAGAATCTAGAGAAACAAATAGATATGTCATATAAGGAGTGAGTAGGAGTTACTAGAAACTTCTTTCAATGTATCAAAGAGACATAATCCACGATGGAGTCAGTTAAGTCTAGGAGCATTTGGTTGACATTGCCCGGTGCCCTGGTGGACAGAGTTTGCACATGTTAGGACCTAAAGTGGAAAACTCCACCAACCGAGAGCACCAGGCTATACAAAACTAACACAAAAGTACTGTAGAAGTTACCTGAGGGGCTTGCGGTCAATGCAGACCTTCTCAAAGATGTCTTTGAGGAACTGTGGAGCGCTCTCCTGCACCACATGGTGAATCCTCAGCCTGGCCTTCAGGTACTCCAGGAAACGCTTCATGAAGCCCACAAAGTGCTCTGCCGTGCGGATGCTGCCAGGCACAGCCTCTGGAGGGGGGAAAGAAAGACAGACAGTGCGGGGGAGGGAGGACAGGGTATAGAAACGGAAAGATTGATACATGAAAACCTGTTTGAGCATAAATCGCTACAAATATTCAATAACTGGTTGTTTTCGACTGGACTCCAGGGGGCTAACCTTGGAGGATCTCATCTGGCAACACGGGATTGGACATGTAGATGTCAGTCTCCCTGGCAACGTTGGCCTCTTTCAGGCCCTCCACCAATCGTCTGTATTCCTCTTTCAGTTTGGCTGCATCCGTCTCCTTTATCCTACAGCAGAGGACAAGCGGTTGAGATGACATCAAAACCCTCTACACTTTTGGGGCAAGAACAACAAACTGGTTCAGTCGGTCTCATTATTGTACCCAGAACATGACAGTGGTTCTAGTGCTGCTCTCCACTAGATCCACTAGTATGACCTTACTTGAGAATGGTGTTCTGTAGGGTCTCCACGTTGGCCTGACTGCGGTCCAGAGTCCTCCTGGTGATGTTGACGCTCATTGAGTCGATGCACACATTGTCTGAGGAAGAGGAGGATGGAACGTCAGCTTGTGGAGGCTTGAAACAGTGGGTTGCTTAAACAAATGGGAACGAAACCGCTGGATGTCCTTACCGATGTTATGTGCTTCGTCAAAAACAACCACTGATTTCTTGGAGAGCTCCTTTGAGACAAGGTCTGCAATCTTTGGGTCCAGGAGGTAGTGGTAACTGTAAACTATGATGTTGGCATGGAGAATCTGTATGTGTTAAGGAAAGAAGCAAAAAGGAAAAAACACAGCCACTAATCCATCTCCTTCATAAAGTAATGCCACAGAGTTTCTAAACCCAGAGGTGCAACGTCACGAGACGTCCGGGAACACTTGTGAAACCGACCAAGCAGAGCAGGCCAGGGTTTGAGAAGACATTGCGAGAAGAAGTGAAACATCCTTGGTTGTTAATTTTCTCAAAATCTAAAGGCACAACCTAGATTCGAGCCAATGTCTTAAGTAGTTGAACATGTTAATAGTGCAACCTTGTGAAAGTGACAAACAGACACGTTTTCATTTGTAAAAAAACAGCTTTATCGCCGAAAGGGCCAATGATTTGACCGCCTGCACATGCTCAGTTCGGCGTGAGACGATCGTTAGACCTGATTACGTGTTTCTATGCTTGAGCTTAGCTAGCCAACGTCAACTTGACATCGCCTACAAGTGTGATCAGCAATTTCGATTGGAGAAGTAGTTTCTGCCCATCTTCATCCTGTACCGTCTTTAGTAATGCTGTCAAATATAACATGCTGCAAAAACACTGGTAAAACACTGGTCCTTCTGTAGCTCAGTTGGTAGAGCATGGCGCTTGTAACGCCAGGGTAGTGGGTTCGATCCCCGGGACCACCCATACGCAGAATGTATGCACACATGACTGTAAGTCGCTTTGGATAAAAGCGTCTGCTAAATGGCATATATTATTATTATTATATTATAAAAGAAAAACATCAGATGCTATGACAATGGGCTATTCTTACCGAATAGCGTGCCAGATAGTAGGGGCACCAGCCTTTCCTCCGCCCAAACTCCTTCAGATCGTCCAGATTGTAGACTCCAGCGGGGAGAGGCACCTGCTTTCCCATAGCATCAAACTCCTGGAGCAGAGAGACAGAGTCAATCAGGCAGACAGACAGACAGAGACGTGGAACTCTCCAGATCACTCCCTTTGTCACAATCCCAAGCCCCTCACCTCATAGAAACGGCAGGAAGGCAGGCTTGGGTTGCTGTGCCGTTGGGCACGGATGTATGACGCCGTCAGGCTGTGACATTTGCCATCCACCTCCTTCCCAAAGCGTAAGGAGCTCACCTGAACACAAAGAATCATGCAATTTGGACCATGACATGGACACACACAATTTAACTACATGCAAAGAAATGCTCTATATTGAACACACACAAATGTGTTTGATGAGCGTTACAGAACCACTGTTAGTGGGTGTCATCGTGAAGATATGTGTACTGACCGCTAGGGCTGGGCAATGAAGTTGTCTATCGCGACCCTTTACAGACATAGAACACAGTACAGCAGTAACATGTCGATAATTGATCACCTTTTCAGACAATTGAAAAAGTGTCACATTAGAAGCGTCGGTACCTTTTCAGACCGTAGAATTCTGCCTGTATATCATGTTCTATTATTTCCATGACAACAATAAACATTGCTGATTGATGTGCTGCTGTGTTGCTTACGCTGTTTTTTTAATGGTAGTGTAGCTAGATGTGCTTTCTTTCTACTGAATGTCTTGGTAAGTTGTGATATTTAACAAACTTTAAAGTACCTTTTTTTTAGGAAAGAGTGGTCTGCGCGCAGGCAGGCTGGAATTGACTGTTCTGCTCACCCACTGATGGATGTTAGTCTCGCTTCAGAAGCAACATTACTTTACAGACAAGTAACATGCTGTTCATGTCTCCAGAGAAGGGTTGGCATTTTAAAAAGTCAGTGTAGCCTACCCTAACAGACAAACAATCATGCTGTAGTGCTTTCAAGGGGCCACATACCATTATATCTGAAAAGGGTAATCGATACAGGCAGCCTACTGTAATTTTGTAATATGAGACTACGGCATGTTGCTCTTACCTCGGGGTGAACACACAGGTTTTTCCGAGAGGAGAGCGCCAGAGCCAGGAGGTTGTTCTTCTCTCCCGTCTCCTTAGAATAGTACTCCATTAACTTCCTCAACTCCTCCACCACCTGACAGACAAGGGAGCAACATGGCATCAGAGAAGGGGATGAGAAACATATGTTCTTCAAGGACAGGGGAGCACAAAGAAAGGTGTGAGAGAGAAAGAGAGGGAGAGAGATTACCTTCTCTATCTCAGGAACAGTTCGGGAACAGTAGATCAGCTTTGTGACTTCAAGGGGATACTCCTGTCAAAGAGAGGAGAGATCACTGTATAAGTGAATTGTCAAAGAGGACCAGATGGTGACAAAGGTTCTTCCAATAGAGTCCCGATGGAGGAATGAACATATCTTGACTCACCCGCTGATATGCAACAATCAATGACAGAAGAGAGATGGTTTTCCCAGTTCCCGATGGCATCTCCAGAACTCCATGTCCCTTTCGATAAACAATGTGTTACCATCATGCATAGGGCCATAGCATTAGGATTTATCTACAACAAGTGGCATGTTGCTGGGTCTCTCTATTTACCTTGGCATCCAGGGTCCTCTTGAGTTCCAGCATGTAGGAATATTGCTCTGGGTAAATGTAGTCATATGGGAAATAGACTAACAACCCTTCGATGTTGAGCCTAGAATAAAAAGGTAGTAGTCATAGTAAGGGCATTTCGCCAGGTAACATTCAGCATATAGCATTAGCTATATAAAAAACATAACTAGCTGGCTGGCTAGCTACCCCCCCCCCCCTATTCATCTGTGGCTAAGGTCGTTCCAACAGACATCGCACGGTGTAATGTTTGTAGTTTAACCAGCTAGCTAGCTTACGATAGCCAACTGCTAGCTATATTAGCAAAGAGTTTACTAGCCACATAGTGCTAACTTTGCCCTGTCTGAGAATCTCTCTGCCACGAGCACTTACTTCATTTCAGTGGATTTATTGCAGCGGCGAGCTAGCTGCTTATGTGTCAGTCACTTTTTTTTACAATAAATAGATGCCTAGCTAATTTATTGGCAAAACAAACCCCTTCAACTAACTAGCTAGCTGTTTTCCACACTGGATTTCTTCAGACATCCTCAGTCTACACAAAGCCCTATCTTTTGCTTCTCTGATTGGCTGCAGAATTGTGAGCTAATCCTATGGTCTTCTCTGATTGGGTTTTGTATGCATCCCTCAATGGAAGTACGTCCTATTCCTGTAATCAGAACTCACTAGTCAAATATCGAGTTAAATGTGGAGCTGAATCGCATTTGTGGAAACCAAGACTGTTCTCAGAGCAGACCTGGTTGTAGCTAGGTATTTCGCGTCGGGAAAAAGTTAACCCTTTTCCTAACCTTAACTTAAATTGTCCTAAATGTCCAAGTGAATTCTCCTAAACTGTTGCGTAAATTATCCTAACCAGCTACGACACTTCTGCTAGTCAAAACCTGCAGACTTGTCTGAGAGCAGTTTGAGTATCCACTAAAGCGATACAGCCAGCCAGGGAGGTTCAGAGAACTATTGTGCAGTCTTTTATTCAATTTCATGAAATGAAAGAAAACTGAAATACTGCAGACTAAAGAAAGAATAAAGATTTACCCGAAAATAACATTCTATTTATATTCAACATGAGCAGAAGGTATTGTCATAAGAGTAGTAAAGGTACTGCCTATATTGTTCATTTGACAAGATGTATGGTAGGGGAGAGTGGGGTAAGTTGAGCCATTTTTACATTCAGCATTACTCCATCAAGGGAAATATGGTATTCTTTCTAACAAAGATATATGGAAATAATGAGAATTCATGTAAACATTACAGTTTGAAAACATACTGTAGCTTGTCCAGAAAGATTGGTCTCTTGGCACAACTTACCCCGGGAATGGGGTATGTTTAGCCTCTGGACAGGGTAAGTTAAAGGTAGATTCAGCGATATAACGTAGATGCAGAAAAGAAACAGCATAATGAGTCAATTTCAGCAACAACTAAGAGCATTGAAGCGCAAGGCTTAACTACTTTTCTTAAATATTTGGTCAAATTCATAATTTTGTGTATGGTTTCCTAGAAACAAGGGTGGCTCAACTTATCCCACTCTCCCCTAATAGGTTGTGTGGTGGGATGACCTCAATATTAGAAAAGATAAGCCAGAAGTTGCAGTTTCCTCAGGTTTAGGGCTGTCCCGACTAAATAAAATCTTGGTAGACCGAAAGTCATCTGTTCTTTCGACCAATCGATTGCTCGTGTATTTTTCCTTATATAGACCCACCCTGTGTGTTTTAATCAAATCAACAATATCTTTTGAGCTTGTCTGATGCTTTAAGCTTATGGTTTGATGCCTCCAGAGGGGGGCGCCAGAGATCTAGATAGCCAGAAGAAGAAAAAACTTAACCTGGCCCAACTAGTCTCCTCCCACTCTTGGGATATTTTCTACCTGCAGACTGAAATATTTTTATTTGTTGGCTATATTTACATAGTTGACAATAGAAGTTACTTTTTAGGTTTATATCATTTTAATTTAGATTTTGATAAAATTTTGATTAATCACATGACCATGATTTTGAGATATGAAGACGTTATTATGAATTAGATGGAACTGTTTCATGAAAATGTGGATCTGAAAACCACAATTGGCACATAGATCGTTAGACATTGTAAGTTAAATTGGCATTCCATGTGAGAAAGGTTTGCTATTCCTCGTGTAGCCTATCACCAGCAACTTCAGGAGAGTAGTGGCAGAATCTGCCAACGCCAGCAGGGCAGGAGCTCACCAGAGCTAAGTACCGGCATCTCGAATGTTCTACTGCTTGAGCTCCTGTTCCTCTTAGAATATTAGCTCAAAAGTACTGTGGAGCTCTTGCACCTAAATATAAACAAAACCAGCAATCAACATGAGTACCGGAACATGTTTCAGTCCAAGCCAAGCACTGACAAGAAACCTATTTTATGACGTTTCCACTGGATCAGAGCATGACAATTTTCCCTTTCACACTGAGTGGTTATTGAAAGGGAAAGAACTGGAAAGATTTTTCTAATACATTGAGGAACTTTTGTCATTTGCAATGAATATAAAAACAGACTTTGTTTGCTTACTGTTTGAGGTGAATAAAACAATACTTGAGAATATCCACAGGTCATTCATTAGTGGTGGTGCATTAAGCCAATCAGAAATACCATCAGAGCTCTAAATCGACACATTTATGCCTACATTTGCATGCAGGCCAGGTAGCCTATAGGCCTACTTCTATGTTCACGTCCTTGCTCAACACAAAAGACACTGACTAAATTGACAGAACTCTTAAATGTAATTAAATAAACCAAAACTTGTTTCTCACAAGTGCAGCATATATTGTGCACTCTGCAAACAATGTGCCCACTCCGACAATGAGAACAGGAAGACTGGAATAATAATATTGGATGCAATTAAGAAATGACCATGACCAAAGTAACAACAATTTTAGATTAGAAATTACAGGAATTAATGGTGCATGTACTACTGGTTATATATGTAATGGGGAATTCATATATACTAACAATCAAACGCAAACAATTCACACAATGAAGTTATGAAACAATACATGTCCACAAATTGGCTGGAGAGAGAAGTGCATTGTGCATCTGGGCTAATGTCAATACGACTTCTGCATTGGCCAAGAAGCATTTACGGTGATATGACCACAGCAGAAGTCAGGGCATTCATAATTCTCGTACTTCACGGAGAAATGCGGAGCTGTTGTCAAGGAAGTGAGTTTGTGTTTATACAGGATGTACCGCCCCCACCTACTGTCAACCAATCATGTCAATGCGGAGCTATACAGAGCCCTCAGCCTTGATACAATATTTGGCAGGCACATGGCGATGCAGCACAGACCTCGATTTGGCATCTGCATGACTCTGGAGGCTCTGCATATGCGTCACACTCTCCATATGGAGCCATAAACCACATTTGCGATTCAAGCATGAATTGGCTTTTAGTCCAGGCCTCCGCAATGTATTAGTTCACTGAGATGGACACACACACACATATATATAGTTATATTTATTTTTACTATAGAAAATAGTAAAAATAAAGAACACCCTGGAATGAGTAGGCGTGTCCAAACTTTTACCTGGTACTGTGTATATATAATATGTACTGTGTATATATATATATATATTGTTTTATTTATATATTGTTTTATATATATATATATATATATATATATATATATATATATATATATATATATATATATATATATATATATATTGTTTTATATATATATATTATACAGTACCAGGTAAAAGTTTGGACACACCTACTCATTCCAGTGTTTTCTTTATTTTTACTATTTTCTACATTGTAGAATAATAGTGAAGACATCAAAACTATGAAATAACACATATGGAATCATGTAATAACCCAAAAATTGTTAAGCACATTTTTATTTATTTAACCAGACAAGTCAGTTAAGAACAAATTCTTATTTACAATGACAGCCAATCCCAGCTATACCCGGATGACACTGGGCCAATTGTGCACCTGGTTTGCACTTAGTGGGATTAGCATTTGTTTTTCCACAGGACGATGACCCAACACACCTCCAGGCTGTGTAAGGGCTATTTGACCAAGGAGAGTGATGGAGTGCTGCATCAGAAGAACTGGCCTCCACGATCACCCAACCTCAACCCAATTGAGATGGTTTGGGATGAGTTGGACCGCAGAGTAAAGGGAAAGCAACCAACAAGTGCTCAGCATATGTGGGAACTCCTTCAAGACTGTTGGAAAAGTTAAGAGAATGCCAAGAGTGTGCAAAGCTTTCATCAAGGCAAAGGGTGGCTACTTTGAAGAATCTCAAATATCAAATATATTTTGATTTGTTTCACACTTCTTTGGAGAGAACTTGATTCCATATGTGTTATTTCCTAGTATTGATGTCTTCACTATTATTCTACAATGTGGAAAATAGTAAAAATAAAGAAAAACCCTTGAATGAGTAGGTGTGTCCAAACTTTTGACTGGTACTATATATACACTACCGTTCCAAAGTTTGGGGTCACTTAGAAAAATGTCCTTGTTTTTGAAAGAAAATCACTTTTTTTTGCCCATGAACTTAAAATGTACAGTGTAGACATTGTTAATGTTGTAAATTACTAATGTAGCTGGAAACTGTTGATTTGTAATGGAATATCTACATAGCGTTGGACTAGTAACCGGAAGGTTGTGAGTTCAAACCCCCGAGCTGACAATGTACAAATCTGTTGTTCTGCCCCTGAACAGGCAGTTAACCCACTGTTCCCAGGCCGTCATTGAAAATAAGAATGTGTTCTTAACTGACTTGCCTGGTTAAATAAAGGTAAAATTAAATTTAAATTAAATAGGCGTACAGAGGCCCATTGTCAGCAACCATCACTCCTGTGTTCCAATGGCACTTTGTGTTAGCTAATCCAAGTTTATAATTTTAAAAGGCTAATTGATCATTGGAAAACCCTTTTGCAATTATGTTAGCACAGCTGAAAACCTTTGTTCTAATTAAAGAAGCAATAAAACTGGCCTTCTTTAGACTAGTTGAGTATCTGGAATAACAGCATTTGTGGGTTCGACTACAAGCTCTTTCTTCGGAAAATCGTCAGTCTATTCTTGTTCTGAGAAATGAAGGCTATTCCACGCGAGACATTAAAAATCATCCATTTCCTGCTACAATGGTCATTTACAACATTAACAATGTCTACAATGTATTTCTGATCAATTTTAATGGACAAAAAATGTGCTTTTCTTTCAAAAACAAGGACATTTCTAAGTGACCCCAAACTTTTGAACGGTAGTGTGTATAAAAGAAAGGAATGATACAATGGTACAGCATCTAATTCCCATATTTATTTCATACATTACAGTTATATACATAACAATTGGAGATACACTGTAATTTAACAACGCAATAGAAGAAAATGCTGAAGGATTCGATTCAAGTCCACAAATTGCACAGCTGTTACAAAAGAGAAACCTTCTCTGGTCATCCCACTATATTTAAAGGATGTTGAAGAAGCTGCACATTTCTGATACTTTGATTCTAATGCACTTTAGCCCCCAGAAAACAACATTTTGTCCTCACTTTTTGCCCTGCTCGAACTGCTGCATTTTGGGTGTAATTCTTACATATGCCACTAGATGGCAAACTAATACATAGCATACTCCAGTCTTGATCGTATTGTTCTGACAGAACAGTAAAATTCAATCAGATGTACATACAGAATTTTTAAAAATGTGTTCCTGGAAGAATATCAGCAATATGATATTTCAGGGGAAAAAAACACAAACCTTGAAGGCTTTTTAAGTACATTAATTGTATTTTCAGACAACTACGTTTCATTCTATCACAAAACTACAGAGCTTACTTAGAGAGTTAGTGAAGTATGGATTATGCTGAAAAACATGTAAAATGATAGTCTGCGAAAACTTAGACAACATTTGAGTGGCATAAATTATTGTCTCTCCCCCATTGTGATTCTGAATATCAAAAGACAAATGGTTGGTTCTGAAGCTGCTGTGTATCCATTCTGGATATTATATAGTCCCACATTTACAGCCGTCTTAAGTCCCAGGCTTTTTAGCCTGTCAGTCCTGGCACTATCCTCTGTCTGTCTGTCTGTCTGTCTGTCTGTCTGTCTGTCTGTCTGTCTGTCTGTCTGTCTGTCTGTCTGTCTGTCTGTCTGTCTGTCTGTCTGTCTGTCTGTCTGTCTGTCTGTCTGTCTGTCTGTCTGTCTGTCTGTCTGTCTGTCTGTCTGTCTGTCTGTCTGTCTGTCTGTCTGTCTGTCTGTCTGTCTGTCTGTCTGTCTGTCTGTCTGTCTGTCTGTCTGTCTGTCTGTCTGTCTGTCTGTCTGTCTGTCTGTCTGTCTGTCTGTCTGTCTGTCTGTCTGTCTGTCTGTCTGTCTGTCTGTCTGTCTGTCTGTCTGTCTGTCTGTCTGGTCTGTCTGGTCTGTCTGGTCTGCCTGTCTGTCTGCCTGTCTGTCTGCCTGTCTGTCTGCCTGTCTGTCTATCTGTCTGTCTATCTGTCTGACGAGCCCAATCATCATTAGGCTATATGGAGGTGGAAAAAAAAAGTGTACCAGACACCTCTCTGCACAGCAGTGTCTAAACCCCTTTCCCCCCATCTGCTCACAAATCACAGTGGTCATCAACACTCTTGTAGCGGTCCATGATCCTCAGCACGTCCTCCAAGATGGATGGCCCCAGGTCCAGATCCAAGCCCATCAGGGACTCTGAGCGGGAGACACCGGGAGAGAATCTAGGGCACACGGTGGGCGACTCACTCCGCTCGCTCCTCAGGTCCTCATTGCTCAGGCCAGCGTCTGAATCCAGGCTCAGCCCCCTCTGAGGTTCCAGGGGGCCACAGCTCTCTGACATGGAGTCCTCTGAGGAGACCTCTGAGAAGGAGCCGGAGGAGGGCACCAGGTGCCTGAAGGAGGCAGAATAATTAAGGTCGTGGCAGGGGTCCATGTAGCAGCCGACACCCTGGTCACACACAGACATGGAGTGATGCCGCTGCTGGTTGTGGTCGTTGTGGTTATGGTTGTTCGGCTGAGGTTGGTGCTGCTGCTGCTGCTGCTGCTGTTGCTGATGGGACGGGGGGGTCAAGTCCTCCAGGTGGAGCCGAGGCGGCTTGGGAGGGGCCTGCTCGGGGGCGATGAACACAGGCATGGAGATGGTGCTCTTCAGCAGGCTGGTGGAATGGTGGTAGGGATTGCGGTGGTTGTTACAAGAGTGGTTGAGTCCTTTGTCGTTCATGGGGTAGACTTCATCCAGCTGCCTCTCCATACTGTGGGACCGTGGTAAGCCATTCAGGGCGGGCAACATGTCCATCTTGCCCTGTAAAAAGCCTACGTCTCCGAACATGTCGCCCTCTCCCTCCAGCCCGACATGGGCACTGTGGCGCATGTCCCCTAGCGGGGGGCTAATCATGTCACTGGACAGGACGTCTCGCAGCTTGAGCTTCTTCCCCCGCTTGGGTGTGGCAGTCTTTAAGTACATGGGCGTCTTCGCTGGCATTCTGTTTCCCAGAATTCAGTTTGTGAGGGGATCGTCTCTCAGTGATGAGATTTGCACCTCCTTTTAATATGATCTTTGTAAATTATTTTTTTCCTTTGTCCGCTTCTTAGTAATCACAGTGGCATGTAGGCCTTGACCTGAGATCAACGCACTCTCAAAAAGTCACCATTATTCAATAAGGGTGGTGGGTGTTCCAGCTTCAAAACCTCCCTTCTTCCTTATTCTTTGTCCTCTCTGAAGGTGAAGAATCCTTTCGCTATCTTTATGTCTGCTGTTTCTCTGACGGGGCTCAGTTGCTTTGGGAATGTGGCATCAAAACGCTAGTCTTGGAGGTCTGTGGAGACACAGAGAGAAAGACAGAGAGATTTACAACCTTGGAGCCAGAGGACAGAAATACAAGGGGAAACACTTCAAGAATCTGTGTGTTTGCTGAGGGGGACTGGCTGAAACCACCCAAAATGCCTATGGTTTCACATGGCAGATGGTGTGTGCTGATTTGAGGTTTGTGTGGGGTGTTGCAGTGAATCACACAGTAAATCATACATCCTCTGGAATTTGTTGTGCATTCCAAAGACTTGCTAGACTTTTGTGGATACACAATTTTCCAAGGAAGTTATTTGTTCAAAAGCATTTTGTGTGCGTCTCCCTGTGTGGTAACCTGTTATCAGGACCTCTTTGTGTTTCCTCCAGAGCTGTGTACACATTACACTAACAAGCATTTAAATGCATGTTAACTGTAGCCTTTTTCTTCAAACGCCCATTTGGATGACAGACATAAAAATTTAAAAAAGTTGCTCATCATAATCTGTGGTCTTTTGCATAGCATCTTTATTCCTGCTGATCATACACAAAAGTATGTGGACACCCCTTCAAATTAGTGGATTCGGCTATATTTAAAAATATATATTTTTAAACTAGGCAAGTCAATTAAGTACAAATTCTTATTTACAATGACGGCCTACACCGGCCAAACCTGTGCCAATTGTGCGCCGCCCTATGGGACTCGCAATCCCGGACGGTTGTGATACAGCATGGATACGAACCAGGGTGTCTGTAGTGACGCCTCTAGCACTGAAATGCAGACTGCTGCGCCACTCAGGATCCCCAAAATGTCAGTCACACCCATTTGCTTACAGGTGTATAAAATTGAGCACACTGCCATGCAATTTCCACAGACAACCACTGGGAGTAGAATGGCCTTACTGAAGAGCTCAGTAACTTTCAAAGCGGCTGTTTTTCATGGATCGGGCTAGGCCCCTTAATTCCAGTGAATAGAAATCTTAACACTATAGTATACAATGACATTCTAGATGATTCTGTGCTTCCAACTTTGTGGCAACATATTGGGGAAGGGCCTTTCCTGTTTCAGCATCACAATGCCCCCTTGCACAAAGTGAGGTCCATACAGAAATGATTTGTCCAGATCAGTGTGGAAGAACTTGACAGGCCTGCACAGAGCCCTGACCTCAACCCCAACAAACACCTTTTGGAACTCCCACTGCGAGCCAGGCCCAATCGCCCAACATCAGTGCCCGACCTCACTAATGCTCTTATGGCTGAATGGAAGCAAGTTCCCGCAGCAATGTTCCCACATCTAGTGGAGAGCCTTCCTAGAAGAGTGGAGGCTCTTATAGCAGTAAAAGGGGGACCAACTCCATATTAATGGCCATGATTTTAGAATGAGATGTTCAACGGGCGGGTCTCCACATACTTTTGGTCATGTAGTGTAGTTCGTGGCTGTGCTCTAAGCTGACTCACTGGTGATACTGCTGACTGCATTCAGCTGACGACATTATTGTTAATCATTACATTTTTTACATTTAAGTCATTTAGCAGACTCAGTTAATGGAATCCCCACCAACCCGAGGACTTTACTCCTATTTAGCCATCATCTTATATTCCAGTAAACTGTTCTGTTATGAAAACTTTCTTAACCATGAATCCTGTATTTAAAAGTTAAAACAATTTCAATGACTCATTAGGTTTGAGGTGATTTGTGTATGAATCATATCCTTTAGGAGTTATAGTACTGTTTTCTACCACAGCCAGTCGACTCCTGGCATCTCTAACCGTTATGTGAATTTTAACACGAGCTTCACTTATGAAGCTGCTTGAGGTCTTTATTAGAGAGGTGTTGAGACTTGTTGGTGATGATTTTCAGTGTTAATTGACCACAGAGTCGTTAGCCACATTGTGACAAGGCATTTTGTCACTGAGTAGTGACAGCAGATGCGGGCTGATAGTGAAAGATTGCCCTGGCAATTGGACTATACCATTTCTGTGACACGCCAACAGACATGATACAAACAGCCTACTATTCTCTGAGACAAACAGAGAGATTAAATTATCTTTCTTGAGTAGGAAGTAAACAATATTTCACCCTTCTATCTTTATATTATGTGTCTGGCAGATTGTATGCAGGGAAGGGAATCTATAAACATGCTGGTTGACAAACACAACACAACAGGGATAAAGTGCTGTGCTTGCCCATGTATGCTGACAGTCCTGCTACTGCATGACAATGCTGTAATCCTGGCCTGCTCCCCTCTTCATTCAGAAGGTCCTGGGCCCTGCTCCTCACCTATTTATGGTGAGGGATTTACCCTAATTCCATCACAGAGGAAGTTTTATCAAACACACACACACACACACACACACACACACACACACACACACACACACACACACACACACACACACACACACACACACACACACACACACACACACACACACACACACACACACACACACACACACACACACACACACACACACACACACACACACAACTGATGAGACAGCTGGATGAAAACTGACAAAAATGTTGAATTACTCATCACAAAAGTGACAGATCTATTGGGCTCCTGAGTGGCGCAGCAGTCTAAGGCACTGCATCTCTGTGCAAAAGGCATCACTGCAGTCCCTGGTTTGAATCCAGGCTGCATCACATCCGGCCGTGATTGGGAGGCCCCATAGGGACTGTCTGGGTTTGGCCATCATTGTAAATAAGAATTTACTCTTAACTTGCCAAGTTAAATAAAGGTTCAACTAAAAAAAATATGCCTAGATATTTCTTGTTAATTAAAATATTAATGGGGATATTTAAAGGTCCACCTTCAAAAAGAAACAAAGAGCAAAGAGTAATTTCTCAAGCAAGAATTCTGGGAGTGGTCTGAGTGGGGAGGGGAAAACTGTAAACTAGCTGTTATTGGCATGGTTTGGAACTCTCTTTCTTATTGGTCTATTAACTAATTTACTGCCTGGTGATGTCACCAACTCCATCCCACCAAAACAGGCTGAAATTTCAAGTGTACTTTTCAAATAGCTATTACACTAAAATGGCATTATCATCCTCTTCAGAACATCACAGTATATTTCCAAACTCATAGTGTGGAAATATATATAAAACACAGGAAAATCACGATTCTGACTGCATTATGTTATATTTTGTTAATATTTTCCTGAACACATATGGAACATAATTATTCAAGTCAACACCTGTTTGTAGTTTATATCTGCCAAATATGGTTTCCATTTGCGTTGTGTATCAAAAGGTTATACCATTATACCACCAGTTCCGCACTCCTTGTTACTTCTCTACCCGACCAAGGAAAGTGGCTATTAAGAAGTTGTGCTTCATTCCTTGTCCTGTGAAACTCTTAATTCGGCCATCCCAATGGCACGCAGCCCCCTAATCAGAATGCGTCTTGCGTAATGTGGTTGACATTTTGCTTAGTTTTTCTCTCTTCTGATGACCAAAACCAGGCCAACAAAATAACCCAACGCCCAATCTATTAATTATTCTACTCGTTTATTTTTCAGTAGGTGCAATACATTATCCAGACGTTTTTGGAGGGAATACTCAGGCTATTGCGCAAACGTATTGCCTGTCAACTTTAACGTCATTAATGTACGTTGTGCATTGTTTGCATATTATATAGCCTACCTAGACGGTATAATTTAATCAAACCAGCAGTGAATTAAATCAGTTCAATGTTGAAGCATCGATATGTATGGCCAATGTAATTAATTTGTCATATGGCTTGTGGAAAACAGATTTCTGTGTTTGAAATTAGATTGTAGAGAGAAAGGCTCTGATTTCTTTTCGTGATTAAGGTCCCATGTTCTTGTGCCCTTGTATAACAGTCTCACTCAGACCCATACTGGTTGAACCAACGTGGAATAGACGTTGAATTGGCGTCTATGTCCAGTGGGTGGGTTGTACCAACACAAACCTTATGTAATAGTTAGGCTCTGAGATCATCCAATTCCCGGACATCCCCCAGTTAACTATTTGGTAGGCTACCACTGTATACCTGCTAATCCACACACACAGCTCGGCTATTTTAAACGCGATTATTTTCTGAGAGCAATACATAGGTTTACGTTTGTAGGTCTATAGGACACACGCTTGAAGGAGTAGTCGTTCACGTTTATTGAAGAGGCCATTGATTAGGGTATAGCAGAGGACTACTATAGAAGGCTGTAAATAATGGAACGATGTAGGCTACAGTATTATATGGTTATAAGGAATATACCCAAACAAAATTACGAACATGTGTATAGCAAACAACTGAATTTAAAGTGGCTTCTTCTCACTGATGTATTTTATATCTATTTGATAGAGCGTTGTGAGGGTCGCGTGGCTCACACTGGTTGACAGCTCTGGTAGTGGAACACCCTGTTATATCATAAGCACTATTTATTACACTTGTAATCTTCTTAACCTATTAGATCCATCATAATCAGATGCAGACAGTGGTTCCGACACATCGAATTGTATCGGCTACCAAATTACGCACATTTAAACTGCTCATCTCATGTGAAGACTTTCATTTCAACACATTTTGGTTTCATTGTTGGTAATCAAACAGGGGTATACATGATTTTCTCATTTGCAGTCATGCAGGCTAGCGAAATATAACCTATATATTATTTTTATACTTTAGGTAAGATATATTCAGACAGAACGGACAAGTGACAATAGCTTGCATCCAAAATTACTTGTGAAACAACCTTTTTATTTCGTAATAATAGCCTAAACAGAAGTAAATAATATATCATTGAGTGAATACTTGCCTACCTTGTAAAGGAATAGCTATATTTCCACAGTGAATAATCACGGAGATGTGTCTATAGTCCACCATTAAGGCGTCAGCTTCTCTGGTTAGTTTAAGAACAGGTAAACCTCTTACTGCGAACTGTTTCTGTAGTCGAGGAGCCTCGCAAACAGTTTGAGTGGAGAAGCGAGGGGGCGTGATGATTGTGAATGAAGAAAGTGAAAGGCGATCCTGTGATGCGCGCTCTTGTGTGCAATTAACGATTGCTAAAGTATAGTAGGCTAAATAGCATGCAGCAACAGATGATTCAAAAACATTGTGAAAGTAAATTCATCACACAATCTATTAAATCTTTGGCTAAGCATAACACATCAGTTTTTAAAGTTCAATGAAGCACACACATTTGATGCGCACATTCTGCATATGGGCCAACCAATTAAGCATAGGCCTAATCATTTTGAGTATGTGAGCCTTTAGTCAGCCTTTAAAATGGAACTGTCATTGCTTTTCCCGTCTCTGGGGAACTGTCTTGATGGCCAATAACTACCGAGGCAGGCGTTCTGTCCCGCCAGATAATGAATCTGATTGGAGTTCATCTGAGCCAGTGCTTCTCTCTGAAAGTGAAGTGACAGCACTGTTCGCCAATTTCATTTGTAGACTTTACCTGATGTCCTGCATGCGCAAATTTTTTTGACACAACCCAAAGACCTGCGTTGTTGCCTTGTTCACGTAGACTAACCTATGTTTCGACCTAGGCCTACTCTGCCTATGTGTTTAAGGTTTAGTACATGCCATCTAGGCTACATCTCATACACACCTGGTCTACTGTTGCAAGAATAAGGTTAGGCTATATTTACTCCATAAGAACTTTCACCATGCACAACAACTTTTATGTCTCAATTCAGCACTTTGAAAAGTTTACAGGTAGGCTATTATGAAGGTAATTAAAGACAGTGCGCTATTTAGGTAGCCCAAATGTTGGCACCGTAAAACTACCCCGTTAAAGTCAGAAATAAGGTCGTCTGCTGGTCTCAGGGCACCGTGCCACTCCATTTAGTATAATGATACTTTACATTGGATCAACGCGAATTGTAGGACATATAGTATCCTACATCTCCATCGCACCAAGTTTGCTTTGACCCTTTTATACTGAACAAAAATATAAACGAAACATGCAGCAATTTCAAACATTTGACCGAGTTACAGTTCATATATGGAAATCAGTTCATTTAAATACATTCATTGGCCCGAATCTATGGGTTTCACATGACTGAGAATAACGATGCATCTGTACACATTTCCTTCTCATAGAGTTGATCAGGCTGTTGATTGTGGCCTGTGGAATATTGCCCCACTCCTCTTCAATGGTTGTGCGAAGTTGCTGGATAATGGCGGGGACTGAAACTGTTGTACACGTCGATCCAGAGCACCCCAAACGTTATCAATGGGTGCCATGTCTGATGAGTATGCAGGCCATGGAAGAACTGGGACATTTTCAGCTTCCAGAAAGTGTGTACAAATCCTTGCAGCATGGGTCTGTCTGTGCATTATCATGCTGAAGCATGAGGTGATGGCACGGATGAATGGCACGACAATGGGCTTCGGGATCTCGTCAAGGTATCTCTGTGCATTCAAATTGCCATCGATAAAATACAATTGTGTTTGTTGTCAGTAGTTTATGACGTTGAAGTAAGCAAATCGCTTGCCCACACCATACCATACAAGTGGTCTGGGGTTGTGAGGACAGTTGGAAGTATGGCCAAATTCTCTAAAACGTTGGAGGCAGCTTATGGTAGATATATGAACATTATACATTCTCTGGCAACATCTCTGGTGGACATTCCTGCATTCAGCATGCCAATTGTGTGCTCCCTCAAAACTTGAGACATCTGTGGCATTGTGCTGTGTGAAAAACTGCACATTTTAGAGTGGCCTTTTATTGTCTCCAGCACAAGGGGCACCTGTGTAATGATCATGCTTCTTGATATGCACAGGTTTCAGGTGGATGAATTATCTAGGCAAAGGACATTTTTTTTTTTACAATGACGGCCTACCAGGAAACAGTGGGTTAACTGCCTTGTTCAGGGGCAAAATGACAGATTTTTACCTTGTCAGCTCTGGGATTCAATCCAGCAACCGAAACCCAACGCTCTAACCACTAGGCTACCTGCCGCCCGAAATACTCACTAACAGGGATGTAAACAAATTTGTGCCCAACATTTGAGAGAAATAAGCTTTTTGTGCATATGGAACATTTCTGGGATCTAATGTTTCAGCTCATGAAACATGGGACCAACACTTTACATGTTGTGTTTATAATTTTGTTCAGTGTAGTACGATATATTAAGTTCTACTGTATGATATGCTACCTTTGACTGCTTTAGCGTGGTATGCTACATTAAATTAGGGGTTAAAGTTAGGGTTAGGATTTAGGTTAAAGGGTTAAGGGTAAGGGAAGGGTTAGCCAACGTACTAAGTAGTTGCAAAGAAGCTCAAAAAAGTAGTAGGTAGTTGCAAAGTTGTTAATTAGCTAAAATGCTGAAGTTGTCAGTTCGCATTATACGCCCATTCACCCCAATCAACTTCCCTCCCGTCATTTTTATAAAATATTATACGTTTTGCTCCGAGGCTAGTCTGATACGTTAGGTCTTCAAGACTCATACTGACAACAGAGCATTAACTGATTTGTGGTCCATGCGTTATGCTTGCAGCGTAGATTAGAAACATTTGTTTCACAGTCGGTATTACTCTTCGGTTGCAAGACAAACATTTTTTTCCGCTGAATTGACTTAACACTGTAGAATTGCATGCAGGCAGAACAACCCAAAAACAATCTACAAAAAAAATCTTAATTTAACTTTTATGGTCTTGTGGTTTAAATGCCCATTAAAGTTCAACCCAAGAACTTGCCAGTGGAATTGTTGACAGGTTTCAGAACACACACACACACACACACACACACACACACACACACACACACACACACACACACACACACACACACACACACACACACACACACACACACACACACACACACACACACACACACACACACACACACACACACACACACACACACACACTTCCAGCCTTTGAAGTGTTGGGAGAATCAGTACACAAGATAAGAAATGACACAGGCCAGAGCAGTAGACTGATAGTAAATGTGGATAGATCAAAGACAGTACAAGCACACTACAAAATGGGAGAGATTTATGAAAACGGTTGAGTAATTGGGGACACAGACAGGGTGGGGTAAAGTCAAGAGGACCCCCTCAAAGGTTGTGGGTGCCCTGTCCCTCCACCCCCACCCATGCCTCTAATCTGTCTGTTCTGCTGTGGATCTTCCCTGCCTGTGATGCTGGGTTTATCAGGGGGTCATATGCCGCAGTTCTTCCTTGCTCTGTGGGTTCAACAGGTGGCCCCTCCCAGTCTGGGTTCTTCCTACAACTCCTCAGAAAGTCTCAGATGGCTACCTAAATCCATCAAGGGCTCCATTGTTGATAAGAGAACACTGACAATCATACAGCATTCGATTGAGCAGGATTTGGGCAGTGAAAGTCACGGACAATGAACAGATGAGCAACAGAGTGACCTCACAAGCAGGAATCCTGGGAAGTGTGTGTGTTCATGTCATGTGGTTTCCATTATAGACAACTCTGAGTTCTTCAGCTAAACTCGAGGGAAATTGGGCTGCGAAGCTCCATTTGGAAAGGATGACTCAAACCGGGAAGGTGACGAAATAATCAGGCAGTCAAGTTGTACTAAGTGTCAGAGTCTGAGGCAGCAGTAGCATTGACTCACTCACAAATTAACTGCAACTGTCTACCCAGTTTAGAGTAGGATGTGCAAGTCAGTTATGGTTATAAACTCACAGTGAAAAACTACTGGACACTTTTGCATCAATAGAAATCGGTAAGGAAGGAGAATGGCCATCAATGCTTATGTGTTGGTATTGGTGTATTTCAGTTTTTTCCAGTCTAATTTAAAACGTGTCGTAAAAAGACAGTCAGTCTTGTTGACAGACAACTAGAAAATTTCTGTGAAATTAAACAAGGAGACAATTAACATTGATTATAGAATGCCTTATTGAATTAACTTTGAAAATTCATTCTTGGTCACTTTTTCCACACACTTTTTTCATTGGGTGTATAGGCCTAGCCTGTGAAACACATAACAATGAATGATGAAACAGGAGGGTGCGAGGCAGACTAAAATAGCAGACGGTGAAGGAAGGATGCTGAAAAAGTAGCCATCCTCCACACTACTGTACACACAAGCAGGTAGACAATATGGAAAGCCAGTCTCTCTGTCTCTTCTCTCTCCCTCTTTTGTTTCTCACTCAGACACACATTTTATATTTTAGTCATTTAGCAGATGCTCTTATCCAGAGCGACTTACAGTAGAGTGCATACATATTTCTTTTGTACTGGTCCCCCATGGGAATCGAACCCACAATCCTGGCGTTGCTAGCACCATGCCGCACTCACACACACACACTTCCCTTTAAGGAAGGCCAGCCATTCCTGTCTCCTCCCTTTCCCATCATTCCCTCTGTTCCCCCACGACAGGGCCAGGGTGGATTCGTGGGTCATGGATAAGGTCACGCTAGAACAAACAAACCAAAATAGACAAAAACAAAGAAAAGAGGAAGAGAATAAACTCTACATGGCCAAACCTGGGCGGGGGGCTACTTGATTGGTAGATGGTACATTGGGCTGGAACATTTTTATGGAGGAAAGATGATTTACTAAACCTGATTTGATAGAAGTCGCATGCACACACACACACACACACACACACACACACACACACACACACACACACACACACACACACACACACACACACACACACACACACACACACACACACACACACACACACACACACACTACTAAGAGTGAACCTGGGAAATACTACAGCTGAGCAGTAAGATGAATAAACAGAGCTCACGGCTCATTGAATATGACCAAGTCTCAAGGGGATGGAGGGCACAATACTCCAGTGAGTGGGGTGGCAAGTTCACACAGTGAGAACCCAGAAGGCCTTTTCACAATTTCTCATGCCAACGTTTACCCTGAAAAATGTGTTTTTGGAGCAGAGGGGCGTGTTGGAGTTTGGGTGCCAACTCCAGCTGGAGTATATCTTTCTCCAGTTCCACATATGGATTCTGGGTTTGTGTGCTTTTAACCACAACAGGATGGGGAGATATCCATGTTGAATGCTGGTGGCGTGTGGAGGGCGAAGGAGGGCCTTATAAATTGACAACACTTGTTTTCTTAATCACCATAAATCAGTGCTGCTTGTCTTGGTTGTATTGTAGATCATACAGTGCATTCTGAAAGTATTCAAACCTCTTCCCCTTTTCCACATTTTGTTATGTTACAGCCTTATTCTAAAATTGATTTAAATAAATAAAAATCCGTATCAATTTACACACAATACCCCATAATGACAAAGTGAAAACAGGTTTTTATTTATTTTTGCCAATTTATATATATAAAAAAAGATATATAGTATTCAGACACTTTTCTATGAGATTGGAAATTGAGCTCAGGTGCATCCTGTTTCTATTGATTATCTTTGAGATGTTTCTACAATTTGATTGGAGTTGACCTGTGGTAAATTCAATTGATTGGAAATTATTTGGAAAGGCACACACCTGTCTATATAAGGTCCCACAGTTAACAGTGCATGTTACGGATACCAGTATCCTGTGTCTGTATCCTGTGTTCTTTTCTCTCCTTCTCCCCTCACAGGTGAACGTCATCACTCCCCAATCAGTCACCAATCCAATCATCAATCAGAAGACACACATCCTCCTGTTTCCTACCCTATCACAGTTAATTCTCCTTGGTTTAAAAACCCTGTCAGTTGTTTGCTCTAGAGCTGAATCTCTCTGTAAATGCCATGTCTGTAGGTCTCTGTGTTTCACTCGCTCTTTGTGTATTAACCTCTCTATTGTATGAGCACCTCCATAGCACTTTGTCCTCACCTGTGAGTATTGTTTTGGTTATGGTGTTTGTTTGCTGGTGGGAAAAGGGGAAACCAAGACAAGTCGCCCATGGGCATACACTACCCGTAGGTAGACTTTGTTAAATACTCTAGTTAGAACTGGGCGGACCACCCACTGTATTTTTGGTTAGTTAGTTAGCTGTTGTTAAAGTAGGCTAGTCTAGCTTAGGGGTGTTTTTGAATACTTATTGTTTCTATCCTTGGGTCCAGCTCAGCCCCTTTTCCTGCTCCCCCCCATTACCGTGTGTTTTACAATAAACCCTGAGTTTGACGGTAGATTTCAGTTGTCGTGGTTATTTCGTTCTCACTTTTACTTTGTCACTATTATAAATTGCATGAGTTATGTTACGGGTCTCATTACCATCCCCCCCCTAGACTGTCGGGCCAAAAGGGATTCGTAACAGTGCATTTCAGAGTAAAAAAACAAGTCATGAGGTCAAAGGAATTGTCCATAGAATGCCGATGGTCACTCTGACAGGGCTCCAGAGTTCCTGTGTGGAGATGGGAGAACAACCATCTCTGCAGCACTTCACCAAGCAGGCCTTTATGGTTGAATGGCCAGACGGAAGCCACTCCTCAGTAAAAGGCACATGACAGCCCGCTTTGAGATCAAAAGGCACCTAAAGTCTCTCAGACCATGAGAAACAAGATTCTCTGGTCTTATGAAACCAAGATTGAACTCTTTGGCCTGAATGCCAAGTGTCACGTCTGGAGGAAAGCTGGCACCATCCCTGCGGTGAAGCATTGTGGTAGCAGCATCATGCTGTGGGGATGTTTTTCAGCAGCAGTCAGGGTCGAGGGGAAAGATGAACAGAGCATAGCACAGAGAGATCCTTGATGAAAAGCTGCTCAAGAGTGCTCAGGTTCACCTTCCAACAGGAGAACGACTCCAAGCACACAGCCAAGACAATGCAGTAGTGGCTTTGGGACATGTTTCTGAATGTCCTTGAGTGGCCCAACCAGAACCCAGACTTGAACCCGAGAGAAAATATCTGTGCGGCGATGCTCCCCATCCAACCTGACAGAGCTTGAGAGGATCCGCAAAAAGAATGGGAGAAACTCCCCAAATATAGGTGTGCCAAACTTGTAGCGTCACATCCAAGAAGACTTGAGGCTGGAATCGCTGCCAAAGGTTCTTCAACAAAGTACTGAGTAAAGGGTCTGAATAGTTATGTAAATGTTATATTGCCATTATTTATTTTTTATATACATTTGCAAAAAAATTTAATAAACAGCTTTTGCTTTGTCATTATGGGGTATGTTGTGTAGATTGATGAATGGGGAAAAATTTGAATCAATTTTAGAATAAGGCTGTAATGTAACAAAATGTGGTAAAAGTCAAGCGGTCTGAAAACTTTCCAAATGTACTGTAATGCCAGTTGAGTCAGAGTAGAGAGACAACTAAATCCTAATTCCCTGTGATATAACTGCTATTACAAAGTCATGCGGAGATATTACTTTCTCAGACTATCAGTTCATAAGCGCCTTAAAAGAAATGTAGAAGCTAAAGTAAACATGCTTCACGGCAGTTAAAAATATTTTTAGATTTTAGTAAAACTTAAATATTCAAGTTGAGACCAATTAGTTCCTGAACACCCATAATATATCATTAGTACTTCAAAGTATCAACATATAAAGTACTGAATCAAGAGGGGGCCTGCGAGAGAGTACTGTGGACTTTTCACAGTGTTATTTCTAAATGAAGCCAGAGCTTTATTTTGAAGTTTCTTAAACGGTCACTTTGGCATGGAGGAGCAAAGCTGTCTCTACCGTATGCAGACCAGAGTATTCTCATGAAAAGCATTGCGTGGAATTCTTCCAAAGGGGACAGGAAACGGGGGGAGGCGTACAAACTGGGATTGAAGTCCCATGGGAATCGCAAACTTGACAGTTCCAGACATTTTGCACAACACTTTGGAGGGGTCCATGCTGTTCATACAGAGGAGGAATAGAAAAACCCTCAACCCCCACCCGACCCCAAAAGAACACAATTGACCCCATGTGCGTAAGCTTCCCATGTATACGTCAAGAGCAGTACATTTTTCCATAGTTAGACTCACTCCAGACTGAGGGTGTTTTATTGTTATGGATATTATGACCATTTTGAGATGTGTGCATTCATTGTCCACAGAGAGACAGTCACTGGCATGCAACATGGGCCTACGCCACCAAACACAACAACGTGTACACCAGAAAGCTCTCTGTGTCATATCTCCACCAGACAAATACCAAGAGGTTGATGTCAGTGTGCTCATACAAATATACAATAATGTCACTGATGCAGAGAAAACGCTAAGGTTTCATTGTTCATGGGAGTAAAACATTTTTTAAATCATATTTTCCCCCATGATTGTCCCTGAAAATGTTTGCCTATCTGATGCATATATACTTTCAAAGGGAAAAGATGGCATGACAATGTTGTTCAAATTTAAGGGCCGATTTCCCAGACACAGATTTAGCCTAGTCCTGGATTTATGAGCGCTTTAAATTAGGATTCTCAATTGAGAATGCTTTTTAGTGCCAGACTAGGCTTAATGTGTCTGGGGGAAAAAAAACTTTAAAATAAAATGATGGTTAATGTTTTCTGCGTCCGACTCCTCCAGAATAGCAGCTCAGACAGGAGTTTAGAAGGATTCAGCTGACGTTGAGATGTTGAGACGTGATCAAGCAGGAATACTGAATACTCAGAGGAGCCCCCAGCTGATGGCAGCTGACTACAAGTCCTAGGTGCCTCAAATCCTGACCTAATGTTAACCCCTCAAAAAGGCCCAATGCAGCCTTAAAGGTCCAATGTGGCCAAACAAAGATAGCTTCTTAGCAAAGAACAATTTCTCAAGCAATAATTTTGCTAGGACTGTCTGGGAGTGATCTGAGTGGCGAGGGGAAAACTTAAAAGTAGCTGTTGTTGACAGAGAGGTTTGGATTTAACTTACAGCTGTGATGTCACCAGGCAGGCCAAAACTCCCCACTAAAACAGGTTGACATTTCAGGCTGTCTTTTTAAACAGCTCTTACGCTAAAAGGGCATTATCATTTTCACAATTTCACAGTATTATTCCAACCTCATGGTGTGGAAATATATATATATATAAAACCCCCCAGAAAATTCACATTTTTGACTGCACTGCACTTTTAAGAAGATCAGGGATGCTATATATACACACAAGGAACAGGTAAGTACCTTCACTTCATGTAAAATCAGCAAAACAAAAAAAGTCCCTTTTTTAGGACCATGTCTTTCAAAGACAATTCATAAAAATCCAAATAACTTCATAGATCTTCATCGTAAAGGGTTTAAACATGGTTTCCCATGCTTGGACAACTTAGGACACTAAAGAGGCCTTTCTACTGACTCTGAAAAACACCAAAAAGAAAGATGCCCAGGGTCCCTGGGAGACAGGACAGACAGCTGATCATCCTAGCAGTGGCAGACCATGTGTAACAACACCTGTACAGGATCGGTACATCCGAACATCACACCTGCGGGACAGGTACAGGATGGCAACAACAACTGCCCGAGTTACACCAGGAACACACAATCCATCCATCTGTGCTCAGACTGTCCGCAATAGGCTGAGAGAGGCTGGACTGAGGGCTTGTAGGCCTATTGTAAGGCAGGTCCTCACCAGATATCACCGGCAACAACGTCGCCTATGGGCACAAACACACCGTCGTTGGCCCAGACAGGACTGGCAAAAAGTGCTCTTCACCGACGAGTCGCGGTTTTGTCTCACCAGGGGTGATGGTCAGATTCGCGCTTATCGTCGAAGGAATGAGCGTTACACCGAGGCCTGTACTCTGGAGCGGGATCGATTTGGAGGTGGAGGGTCCGTCATGGTCTGGGGCAGTGTGTCACAGCATCATCGGACTGAGCTTGTTGTCATTGCAGACAATCTCAACGCTGTGCGTTACAGGGAAGACATCCTTCTCCCTCATGTGGTACCCTTCCTGCAGGCTCATCCTGACATGACCCTCCAGCATGACAATGCCACCAGCCATACTGCTCGTTCTGTGCGTGATTTCCTGCAATACAGGAATGTCAGTGTTCTGCCATGGCCAGCGACGAGCCCAATCTCAATACCATTGAGCACGTCTCGGACCTGTTGGATTGGAGGGTGAGGGCTAGGGCCATTCCCCCCAGAAATGTCCGGGAACTTGCAGGTGCCTTGGTGGAAGAGTGGGGTAACATCTCACAGCAAGAACTGGCAAATCTGGTGCAGTCCATGAGGAGGAGATGCACAACAGTACTTAATGCAGCTGGTGGACACACCAGATACTGTTACTTTTGATTTTGACCCCCCCTTTGTTCAGGGACATATAATTCCATTTAGGTTGGTCACATGTCTGTGGAACTTGTTCAGTTTATGTCTGTTGTTGAATCTTGTTATATTCATACAAATACTTACACGTTAAGTTTGCTGAAAATAAACGCAGTTGACAGTGAGAGGACGTTTCCTTTTTTTGCTGAGTTTAGATTTAAGAGGATTAGTGGTCAGTAGTCTGTTAGTTAAAGTGTTCTTTATTTTCCTTTGTGGCCTATAAGAGGTAGGCCTATCTGCTACTTTTCAGATTCCACCCAAAGAAAATAAAGACATTTTCAAGGTTCCAAAAGCCAACAGCAACAATTTATGACGATTTGGGAGGGGCAACACTCAAAGTAGGCTCGTATTTAGCTGAGGACTAAATATAAAACCAAAAACAAACACTACTGTAGTAGGATTTCTTATTATTGTTTTGTGTTCATTCCTGGGCTACTGTTGCTGATTTGTTCGTTGCCAGGGGGATTGTGAGGAAGTTCATGAGCAGTTCTAGAATTAGGCCCAAGTAACACTCCCTCTATCCTGAATGCCAAAAACTAAAGGCATTCCTGTCAAAAAATTGCTGGGTGCAGGCCAATAATTTCCCAATATGGTATGGAATCAGCTGCCTGAATACTCACTACCTCAGCATTCACATACAGTACCAGTCAAAAGTTTGGTCACACCTACTCATCAAGGGTTTTTCTTTATTTTGACTAGTTTCTGCATTGTAGAATAAGTGAAGACATTTAAAACTATGAAATAACACATGGAATCATGTAGTAACCAAAAAAGTGTTAAACAAATAAAAATATATTTTAGATTTTTTAAGTAGCCACCTTTTGCCTTGATGACAGCTTTGCACACGCTTGGCACTCTCTCAACCAGCTTCATGAGGAATTCACCTGGAATGCATTTCAATTAACAGGTGTGCCTTGTTAAAAGTTCATTTGTGGGATTTCTTTCCTTCTTAATGCATTTGAGCCAATCAGTTGTGTTGTGACAAGGTAGGGGTGGTATACAGAAGACAGCCCTATTTGGTAAAAGACAAAGTCCATATTATAGAAAGAACAGCTAAAATAAACAAAGAGAAAAGACAGTCCATCATTACTTTAAGACATGAAGGTCAATCAATGCGGTACATTTCAAGAACTTTGAAAGTTCCTTCAAGTGCAGTCTCAAAAACCATCAAACTCTATGATGAAACTGGCTCTCATGAGGACCGACACAAGAATGGAAGACCCAGAGATAGCTCTGGTGCAGAGGACAAGTTAATTGCACCTCAGATTACAGCCCAAATAAATGCTTTACAGAGTTCAAGTAACAGACCCATCTCAACATCAACTGTTCAGAGGAGACTGTGTGAATCAGGCCTTCATGGTCAAATTGCTGCAAAGAAACCACTACTAAAGGACACCAATAATAAGAAGAGACTTGCTTGGGCCAAGAAACACCAGCAATGGACATTAGATAGGTGTAAATCTGTCCTTTGTTCTGATGAGTCCAAATGAGAGATTTTTGGTTCCAGCCACCGTGTCTTTGTGAGACGCAGAGTAGATGAACTAATGATCTCGGTTTGTGTGGTTCCCACCATGAAGCATGGAGGAGGAATGTGATGATGTGGGAGTTCTTTGCTGGTGACACTCAGTGATTTATTTAGAATTCAAGGCACACTTAAACAGCATGGCTACCACAGTATTCTGCAGCAATAAGCCATCACATCTGGTTTGCACATAGTGGGACTATCATTTAGTAAAAATAAAGAAAAACTCTGAGAAAGTGTCCAAACTTTTGACTGGTACTGTACATGTTTTAAGAATAAGTCACTCTTAGAAGTTCTTCAGCAACCAACCAACCATTCCTGAAGCTCAGTGACACTAAACCATATTAAGCCAACAATAGGTTATGTCATAATTAAGTCTGACTGCAATCATTGAAGTTGTTTGTATTGACGAGGGAAAAGAGGGGCTTTATACAAAATAAAGTAATCAGCAATTGGATCGTCTCTAACCAATCAGTGTATCAACCCATCGGTACATTTCCATTTACATTTAAGTCATTTAGCAGACGCTCTTATCCAGAGCGACTTACAGATTGGTGCATTCACCTTATGACATCCAGTGGAACAGTCACTTTACAATAGTGCATCTAAATCTTAAAGGGGGGGGGTGAGAAGGATTACTTATCCTATCCTAGGTATTCCTTAAAGAGGTGGGGTTTCAGGTGTCTCCGGAAGGTGGTGATTGACTCCGCTTGTCATGTTTGTCATTTATTGTCATGTCTTGTCCCTGTGCTCCCCATGCTATTCGTTTCCCTCTGCTGGTCTTGTTTGGTTCTATCCCTCTCTCTCCCCCTCCCTCTCTCACTCTCTCGCTCTCTCTTCTCTCTGTCGTTCCGTTCCTGCTCCCAGCTGTTCCTATTCCCCTAATCATCATTTAGTCTTCCCACACCTGTTCCCGATCCTTTCCCCTGATTAGATTCCCTATTTATTCCTTTGTAATCCGTTCCTGTTCCGTCGGTTCCTTATATTGTATTCACCATGCTGTGATTGCGTTTCGCCCTGTCCTGTCGTGTTTTTGCCGTGATTGTGTATCACCCTGTTCTGTCGTGTTTTGTGCCTTCATCAGACGCTGCGTGTGAGCAGGTGTCTCAGTCGACTACGGCCTGCGCCTACCCGAAAAGACCTGCAGTCTGTGGCCGCTTCTCCAGTTGTTTTCCCCTCTACAAATCTAGAGGATGTCAGTTATTCCGTTTTGAACATTATTAAACTCTGCTTCTGTTAAGTCGCTTTTGGGTCCTCTTTTACCAGCATGACAGAAGGAACCGACCAAGGAATGGACCCAGCGACTTCAGACGCTCGTTACACTGCCGTCGAGTTCCAAGGAGCCATGCTCGGCAGACACGAGCAGGAATTGTCTGCTGCTCGCCATGCCGTGGAGAACCTGGCCGCTCAGGTTTCCGACCTCTCTGGACAGTTCCAGAGTCTACGTCTCGTGCCACCTGTTACTCCCTGGCCTGCCGAGCCTCCAGAACCCAGGGTTAATAACCCACCTTGCTACTCCGGGCAGCCCACTGAGTGCCGCTCCTTTCTCACGCAGTGTGAGATTGTGTTCTCTCTCCAACCCCACACATACTCTAGAGAGAGAGCTCGGGTTGCTTACGTCATTTCACTCCTTACTGGCCGGGCTCGAGAATGGGGCACAGCTATCTGGGAGGCAAGGGCTGATTGCTCTAACAGATTCCAGAACTTTAAAGAGGAGATGATTCGGGTTTTTGACCGTTCAGTTTTTGGTGAGGAGGCTTCTAGGGCCCTGGCTTCCTTATGCCAAGGTGAACGGTCCATAACGGATTATTCCATTGAGTTTCGCACTCTTGCTGCCTCTAGTGAGTGGAACGAGCCGGGCTGCTCGCTCGTTTTCTGGAGGGACTCCACGCAGCGGTTAAGGATGAGATTCTTTCCCGGGAGGTTCCTTCAGATGTGGACTCTTTGATTGCTCTCGCCATCCGCATAGAACGACGGGTAGATCTTCGTCACCGGGCTCGTGGAAGAGAGCTCGCATCAACGGTGTTTCCCTGCTCCGCATCGCAACCATCTCCCTCCTCTGGCTTTGAGACTGAGCCCATGCAGCTGGGAGGGATTCGCATCTCGAATAAGGAGAGGGAACAGAGGATCACCAACCGCCTGTGCCTCTATTGCGGAGTTGCTGGACATTTTGTTATTTCATGTCCAGTAAGAGGCCAGAGCCCATCAGTAAGCGGAGGGCTACTGGTGAGCGCTACTACTCAGGTCCCTTCATCTAGATCTTGTACTACTATGTCGGTCCATCTACGCTGGACCGGTTCGGGTGCTACATGCAGTGCTTTGATTGACTCTGGGGCTGAGGGTTGTTTCATGGACGAAGCATGGGCTCGGAAACATAACATTCCTTTCAGACCGTTAGACAGGCCTACGCCCATGTTTGCCTTAGATGGTAGTCATCTTCCCAGTATCAAATTTGAGACACTACCTTTAACTCTCACAGTATCTGGTAACCACAGTGAGACTATGTCTTTTTTGATTTTCCGTTCACCGTTTACACCTGTTGTTTTGGGTCACCCCTGGCTTGTATGTCATAATCCTTCTATTAATTGGTCTAGTAATTCTATCCTATCCTGGAACGTTTCTTGTCATGTGAAGTGTTTAATGTCTGCCATCCCTCCCATTTCTTCTGTCCCTACTTCTCAGGAGGAACCTGGCGATTTGACAGGAGTGCCGGAGGAATATCATGATCTGCGCACGGTCTTCAGTCGGTCCCGAGCCAACTCCTTCCTCCTCACCGGTCGTATGATTGTAGTATTGATCTCCTTCCGGGGACCACTCCTCCTCGAGGTAGACTATACTCTCTGTCGGCTCCCGAACGTAAGGCTCTCGAGGATTATTTGTCTGTGTCTCTTGACGCCGGTACCATAGTGCCTTCTTCCTCTCCGGCCGGGGCGGGGTTCTTTTTTGTTAAGAAGAAGGACGGTACTCTGCGCCCCTGCGTGGATTATCGAGGGCTGAATGACATAACGGTTAAGAATCGTTATCCGCTTCCCCTATGTCATCAGCCTTCGAGATTCTGCAGGAGCCAGGTGCTTTACTAAGTTGGACCTTTTGTAACGCTTACCATCTCGTGCGCATCAGAGAGGGGGACTTGGAAAACGGCGTTTAATACTCCGTTAGGGCATTTTGAGTACCGGGTTCTGCCGTTCGGTCTGCCAATGCGCCAGCTGTTTTTCAGGCATTAGTTAATGATGTTCTGAGAGACATGCTGAACATTTTTGTTTTTGTCTATCTTGACGATATCCTGATTTTTTTCCGTCACTCGAGATTCATGTTCAGCACGTTCGACGTGTTCTACAGCGCCTTTTCCCTCAGAATTGTCTCTACGTAAAGGCTGAGAAGTGCTCTTTTCATGTCTCCTCCGTTACTTTTCTCGGTTCTGTTATTTCCGCTGAAGGCATTCAGATGGATTCCGCTAAGGTCCAAGCTGTCAGTGATTGGCCCGTTCCAAGGTCACGTGTCGGAGTTGCAGCGCTTTTTAGGTTTCGCTAATTTCTATCGGCGTTTCATTCGTAATTTCGGTCAAGTTGCTGCCCCTCTCACAGCTCTTACTTCTGTCAAGACGTGTTTTAAGTGGTCCGGTTCCGCCCAGGAGCTTTTGATCTTCTAAAAGAACGTTTTACGTCCGCTCCTATCCTCGTTACTCCTGACGTCACTAGACAATTCATTGTCGAGGTTGACGCTTCAGAGGTAGGCGTGGGAGCCATTCTATCCCAGCGCTTCCAGTCTGACGATGGTTCATCCTTGGCTTATTTTTCTCATCGCCTGTCGCCATCTGAGCGCAACTATGATGTGGGTAACCGTGAACTGCTCGCCATCCGCTTAGCCCTAGGCGAATGGCGACAGTGGTTGGAGGGGCGACCGTTCCTTTTTTCGTTTGGACAGACCATAAGAACCTTGAGTACATCCGTTCTGCCAAACGACTTAATGCCCGTCAAGCTTTGGGCGTTGTTTTTCGCCGTTTCGAGTTTGTGATTTCTTACCGTCCGGGTAGCAAGAACACCAAGCCTGATGCCTTATCCCGTCTGTTTAGTTCTTCTGTGGCTTCTACTGATCCCGAGGGGATTCTTCCTTATGGGCGTGTTGTCGGGTTAACAGTCTGGGGAATTGAAAGACAGGTTAAGCAAGCACTCACGCACACTGCGTAGCCGGCGCTTGTCCTAGTAACCTCCTTTTGTTCCTGTTTCCACTCGTCTGGCTGTTCTTCAGTGGGCTCACTCTGCCAAGTTAGCGGGTCATCCCGGTGTTCGAGGCACTCTTGCGTCTATTCGCCAGCGCTTTTCCTGGCCGACTCAGGAGCGTGACACGCGCCGTTTCGTGGCTGCCTGTTCGGACTGCGCGCAGACTAAGTCGGGTAACTCTCCTCCTGCCGGTCGTCTCAGACCGCTCCCCATTCCTTCTCGACCATGGTCTCACATTGCCTTAGACTTCATTACCGGTCTGCCTTTGTCTGCGGGGAAGACTGTGATTCTGACGGTTGTCGATAGGTTCTCTAAGGCGGCACATTTCATTCCCCTCGCTAAACTTCCTTCCGCTAAGGAGACGGCACAAATCATTATTGAGAATGTATTCAGAATTCATGGCCTCCCGTTAGACGCTTTCAGACAGAGGTCCGCAATTCACGTCACAGTTTTGGAGGGAGTTCTGTCGTTTGATTGGTGCGTCCGTCAGTCTCTCTTCCGGGTTTCATCCCCAGTCTAACGGTCAAGCAGAGAGGGCCAATCAGACGATTGGTCGCATACTACGCAGCCTTTCTTTCAGGAACCCTGCGTCTTGGGCAGAACAGCTCCCCTGGGCAGAATACGCTCACAGTCGCATCCTTCGTCTGCTACCGGGTTATCTCCGTTTCAGAGTAGTCTGGGTTACCAGCCTCCTCTGTTCTCATCCCAGCTTGCCGAGTCCAGCGTTCCCTCCGCTCAAGCGTTTGTCCAACGTTGTGAGCGCACCTGGAGGAGGGTGAGGTCTGCACTTTGCCGTTACAGGGCACAGACGGTGAGAGCCGCCAATAAACGCAGGATTAAGAGTCCAAGGTATTGTTGCGGCCAGAGAGTGTGGCTTTCCACTCGCAACCTTCCTCTTACGACAGCTTCTCGTAAGTTGACTCCGCGTTCATTGGTCCGTTCCGTGTCTCCCAGGTCGTCAATCCTGTCGCTGTGCGACTGCTTCTTCCGCGACATCTTAGATCGCGTCCATCCTGTCTTCCATGTCTCCTGTGTTAAGCCCTTTCTTCGCACCCCGTTCGTCTTCCCTCCCCCCTCCCGTCCTTGTCGAGAGCGCACCTATTTACAAGGTACATAAAATTATGGACATGCGTTCTCGGGGACGGGGTCACCATACCTAGTGGATTGGGAGGGTTACGGTCCTGAGGAGAGGAGTTGGGTTCCGTCTCGGGACGTGCTGGACCGTTCGCTCATCGATGATTTCCTCCGTTGCCGCCAGGATTCCTCCTCGAGTGCGCCAGGAGGCGCTCGGTGAGTGGGGGGGTACTGTCATGTTTGTCATTTATTGTCATGTCTTGTCCCTGTGCTCCCCATGCTATTCGTTTCCCTCTGCTGGTCTTGTTTGGTTCTATCCCTCTCTCTCCCCCTCCCTCTCTCACTCTCTCGCTCTCTCTTCTCTCTGTCGTTCCGTTCCTGCTCCCAGCTGTTCCTATTCCCCTAATCATCATTTAGTCTTCCCACACCTGTTCCCGATCCTTTCCCCCTGATTAGATTCCCTATTTATTCCTTTGTAATCCGTTCCTGTTCCGTCGGTTCCTTATATTGTATTCACCATGCTGTGATTGCGTTTCGCCCTGTCCTGTCGTGTTTTTTGCCGTGATTGTGTATCACCCTGTTCTGTCGTGTTTTGTGCCTTCATCAGACGCTGCGTGTGAGCAGGTGTCTCAGTCGACTACGGCCTGCGCCTACCCGAAGCGACCTGCAGTCTGTGGCCGCTTCTCCAGTTGTTTTCCCCTCTACAAATCTAGAGGATGTCAGTTATTCCGTTTTGAACATTATTAAACTCTGCTTCTGTTAAGTCGCTTTTGGGTCCTCTTTTACCAGCATGACACCGCTGTCCTGGCGTCGTGAGGGAGTTTGTTCCACCATTGGGGGGGCCAGAGCAGCGAACAGTTTTGACTGGGCTGAGCGGGAACTGTACTTCCTCAGTGGTAGGGAGGCGAGCAGGCCAGAGGTGGATGAACGCAGTGCCCTTGTTTGGGTGTAGGGCCTGATCAGAGCCTGGAGGTACTGAGGTGCCATTCCCCTCACAGCTCCGTAGGCAAGCACCATGGTCTTGTAGCGGATGCGAGCTTCAACTGGAAGCCAGTGGAGAGAGCGGAGGAGCGGGGTGACGTGAGAGAACTTGGGAAGGTTGAACACCAGACGGGCTGCGGCGTTCTGGATGAGTTGTAGGGGTTTAATGGCACAGGCAGGGAGCCCAGCCAACAGCGAGTTGCAGTAATACAGATGGGAGATGACAAGTGCCTGGATTAGGACCTGCGCCGCTTCCTGTGTGAGGCAGGGTCGTACTCTGCGGATGTTGTAGAGCATGAACCTACAGGAACGGGCCACCGCCTTGATGTTAGTTGAGAACGACAGGGTGTTGTCCAGGATCACGCCAAGGTTCTTAGCGCTCTGGGAGGAGGACACAATGGAGTTGTCAACCGTGATGGCGAGATCATGGAACGGGCAGTCCTTCCCCGGGAGGAAGAGCAGCTCCGTCTTGCCGAGGTTCAGCTTGAGGTGGTGATCCGTCATCCACACTGATATGTCTGCCAGACATGCAGAGATGCGATTCGCCACCTGGTCATCAGAAGGGGGAAAGGAGAAGATTAATTGTGTGTCGTCTGCATAGCAATGATAGGAGAGACCATGTGAGGTTATGACAGAGCCAAGTGACTTGGTGTATCTGTGTGACTTGGTATCTGGACAAATCAGATGGCCACAAATATGCTCGCATTCGGTGAAGCGTCGGGCAGGTTCTCAGATCCAGACTCATTGCAGAGAAGAAGCTCACGTCCCTGGGCGTGGCCTAGCGTTTGGCAAGAGCAAGGAGTCTGGGTAGCCAGGCAAGGTGTCAGAGGTTTATGTTAATGTAAGCTCCAGTGTTATTGGCCGTGTTCGAGAAGATCAAATCTGTAATGTATCATAGGTAAATTATGACTGACTGATCTACAAATAATGAGTAGTTATTTATGATGCAAGGTTCTTTGTCGATCAGTCGCAGTCGCCTGCAGTCGGCAGCAATGTCGAACTAACCCAATGTGCTTCCATCAGCAGTTTGACATGAAAGACTTGTGGTGAGCATAATCAACAACCTCTGCATCATTCAAGACTGTTGCTTTGTGAGAAGGTGTTGGGAGTTCAGTTAGCCATTATTACTGTGTTAGTAAATATCATCTTAAAATGTACCCAGGGCCTTGCCTTGGCTCCAAGTCAGAGCAGGTCCACCGGAACTACGGTCCAGTGAGTCACAGGTGCTGACCCGCATAGATGGAAATAGAATAGTAGAATAGTGTGAGCATTCTGGGTAAAACACTGGGATAAATCCTTAGTAGAAATGCACCATTAGTAAAAGAGATCTGTGATGGATGATGATGTGACTTCCTGGAGCCAAGAGACATCAGAATGGAAGGAAATTAATTACAAGGATCATGGTTAAGCAGGAAACACTAGGATGACATGGTGATGACATACTACTACAGAGACGCCTGCCCGCCCTAACGCCTAGGCTGCCCATCAAACTACGAGAAACACTGGTCAGTTACTGGTTGATCACATATCGCCTTTATTAAATACTTAACCTCCCCTACAGTGAATGGTTACAAAATGGTACCTCTCATCAAACAGGACACTGTTCAATTTACAAAGCAGTCACTTTTTGCAAAGGGAAAACAAAAAAGACACTTTTGTAGCCAGGTCACCCCAGACTTTTCATACCTCTACAGAATTGTGAGTTTATTTTATTTGTTTGAAACGTCAACAAAAATGTCAGTGTCTGTTTCTCCTCTCACAGTTACAGGCTGCATCGCACTTAAATGCAGGCGGGAAGTCTCTCTCACCAAATGATTTGATTTAACTGTCATGTGACATAGGGAGGAGACAGGCAGATATAAGTATAAAAAAAATAAATTAAAATGATCATAACTCACATGACAGACAGACACTCATGACAGTTGTGGTTTTCAATTATACAGTTCTGACTCAGTGGCAGAGAGGTGTGAGTGGAACCTCAAGCAGGGGTGTGTGGGGTAGTGGGACCAACATGGCCAACATAGTCATAGGCATCACCCCAACACACAACAAACAAACAGACAGAAGAGGCTAGAGAGAGAACACAGTGCTGAAAGAACAGAGGGCTCAAATATTAAAAAAGAAGAGACAGCCGACAGAGGAGAAAGACTGACAGATAACAGACAAACAAGCACAAAGAAATTACTTCAAATCAAGCAAACAAAAGAGTTGTATTCATATATAATATACTGTACTGTTATAACGCTACAGGCAGAGGGATTGGCAGTAAATGTTTTCTATGTGTTATCTTAGCCTGCGATTGAACTAGAAAAGATACAATGATTGACAAGAATTCTTCCCACGGCGACAGTGGAAGTCAGTAACCTGAAAGGGTTGGTGGGATGGGACAGAATGGTTGATAAAGGGAGAGTTTGGAGACTGGAGTTACAAACAAATGCAAAGGAAAATGAACAGGACTAGGAGGAGCATAAATGAGGAAGTACAGCCCATTTAAATCTGTGGACGCTTATGTTACTGTTGTCCAACAATTGTTTTCTCTTAAAGCAGGGAGGAACTCTCATAAAGGGAATACATTTATTTATACATCTGTTTGTTTTAAAATAGAGGTCTCTTTTCCCAGACTCCAACATATCCCTCCCTCCCACACCCCCTCCCTCCCCGGCCCCAAAGTTTGTTATAGAATCTCATTAGCAAACACTGCAGGTGTGACGCCTGGCCAACACGTTCAAACGTTCACCGTCTGTGGCCAGTCCGGCTCCCGCCTCAGTGCGCTCCTTGCTGATGCGTTCAGTGTTCGTGTCTAAAACAATATTCGACCAGCCAGGTGGATAGGTGCAGATATCACTGGCAGAAGGGTGATGCCGTGGGGTCAAAGCCTTTGAAAACCTCCTTCAGAGAAGCATTGTCCTGCTCTGTGGTGGTGGTGGTGTCGCCAGGCTGGGCAGGGCTGTTCCCACCAAAGGGGCTTCCGGAGCCGCTGGGCTTGCTGGCCTGTTTCACCATGGTGAAGAGCGAGGACACAGGCAGGTTGTGGACACCCGCCGGGGCCTGCTCAGCAGCACCAGGGGGACCCTGTCCGGCCGTGGAGGAGCCAGAGGCAGCAAGACCTCCGGGGGGCCCGGTGGACGGCGAGGGTGCAGGCTTGGGCCTGGGCCGGTTATAGCTGTTGTAGCGGTCAGTGGACTGCTCGCTACTCTTCTCTGGCTCCGGCTGGTCCAGGGCAGACTTACGGACAAACAGGGGCTCCTTGGCCTTGGGCTTGGCTGGTGCTGCCTCAATGGGTTTGGGCTCTGTGGGTCCGCTGCTGGGGGTTGTGTTTGTGGTGGCACAAGGGCCCTCAAGTTTACCTGCACTAGGAGTCCGGGGGTCATATAGACTGATCCCACTCAGCACACTGCTGCCACCAACTGCACCCGCTCCCCCTCCACGGCCCACTCCACCTGCAGACAGTAGCCGAGGGTCATAGGGGGCGATGGTGGGGGAGGAGGAACCAGAGGTGGGTGGAGGGGCTACCGGGGAAACCGTCAGAGGGGGGACAGGGGACTCTGAGGGCTGCTTCAGGGCAGATTTCTGCGGCTGGAGCCGTGGGTCAGCGGGGGCTTTGCGGGCCATTCGAGGATCGACAGGCTTGTCGACAGGGGTGGGCAACAAAGCAGGAGGCGCCGGCAAGAGGGTTGTTGGAGGGACAAGGGGGAGAGGAGGGGATGACTGCGAGGGGCCGGATGAGGCGTTAACAGTCTTGAGGATGCGAGAGAGCAGCTCAAAGTCTGGGAGGGAGGAGGAGGCTGGGGCGGGGGGTTCTAAGGAGGGAGGGGGATGGGTGGGGTAGGGGGAGGGCCGCCGTGTGGATCCGCTGCTGGCTGCGTGAGAGGCGGGGGTCCATGGCTGAGACAGGGGGATGCCTGGGGGAGGGGGAGGAGGTCCTGTTTAGGGATTGGGATGGGGATGAGGTCCTCAGGGTTCCATGTCACTGTCTTAGCGTATGGGGGCATGTGCAGGAGAATGTCCTTCTTGATGTGGCTGAACTGCTTCAGCTGGGAGCGCGGGTCCCTCAGGGCCATACCCATCAGGGGGTCCAGGGGGATGGGCACAGGCTTGTCCCTCAAAACCCTCTCCGTCTCCTCCTCTTCTGCAGGGGGAGCCGTGAGGGGCGGGGGCTTGTACACCAGGGGGGCGTCTGGTTTAGGGGTGAGGGTGGCGGTAGCAAGCCGGGCCAGGCGGGGGTCTGCAGGTGTGACGGTGGATGCCGAGGAGGGGTTGGGAGAGTCCAAGGCCTGGGCAGAGTCTGTGGCCCGGGAGAGGCGGGGATCACGAGCCAGCCGGGGGTCCCCCTGGCGGGGGTCCGCCGGTCGGATGGGGGGGTGCGCTGGGGAGCCTTTCTGGAGGCGGGGGTCGCTGGGGGGGCCCTCAGGTTTTGGGGGCCCCTGGCTCTGCTGGCGGAGCGTCTTCAAAATGGATGTGACACTGCCGCCTCCATCCTCATCCTCACTGGAGTACCAGTTAGCTGAGTCACCTAGGAGATAAAGCAACAGGAATCAGTGATGACACCCAGTTTAGAAACCACAACTAGTTCAGAAACCACAACCACCGAAAATTAGGGGTGTGAACGAATTTGGGACCCTTAAAATTAAGAATGTTTTTTCCCCCCACAATTTTGATTACAGTGCATGCAGCTGGCTCGCCTGTTTTCTTTCTTTTTGCTAATGTCTTTGGTCTGTAGCGTGTAGAATATCCTAGCCTATTCATTGTTGACAGGCCCTGCTTTACTGAGGTTACGAGACATTGCAAGCCAAGAAATTTCGAGACACAACATTCCATTGGGAGATACAGCTTTTGATTGCCGGTAGATAGGCCTAGTGTACAGTTCTGACTGTCTGCCTGTTGGCTGACCTGCCTATACCGTGCCCCTCCTCTCTTTCTGTCCCTGGCCAGCTCGCTATGAAAGATGTGTTTGTGTCTTCTCGGCAGTACGGCAACTAATCAGTCTCGTCCTTTCCAAAATATACTGAATCTTAGGAGTCAATTCCTAGTGGAAAATGTTTTCGTTCTACTAAATGTCTTGTTAAATCATGGTATTTCAACTTTAAACTACATTTGTAGGAGAGTGGTCTTGCGAGCAGGCAGGCAGGCTGCGCGCAGGCAGCTCAAGATAATTTGATTGACAGTTCCTTTACAGAGAAGTTTAATGCCTGTTCACTGGTGCTTCAAAACTATCTCCAGAGAAGGTTTTGTGTTGGCCTTTAAAAAGCTGTAGTGTACCCTTACAGCCATTGCACACCCTTACAGCCGTAGCCCTTAAGAGTATATGACTGCGGTAGATATGACTTCATTGCCCTTCCCAAGTGGTCATACATACGTAATAGGACCATTATTCTGCATTGACATGGAATTTTATTATATATTTCTTATAGTTTTAATGGAAATCCGAAAAAATTGCTGTTTTAAACATTAAGCAAAATTTAAAACAGTCTTTTAAGTCCAACAATAAAAAAAAAAAATTTTAAAAAACGAAAAACTTGGGGGGCCAAATAAAAACAAACGTGGGCCAAAATCAGCCCGCGGGTCGTCAGTTGGAGAACCCTAACTTAAATCAATGTCAGTGCCCAAGATAATTAGTAAAGTATCTCACACAACAACAGCTCCACCTAGCGAGGGTGTAGAGGCCAATTGGAGTCCCTAATCTGATCGATGGGAATATATTACGCAACCACAGCCCAGAGGATGTTGACTCTGCTGAGGGGTTCCAGTGAGGGTCAATGGTGTAATACAGACATTTTCTGCCTCCCCGGGATACATATACACTACCAGTCAAAAGTTTGGGGTCACTTTGACATTTCCTTGTTTTTTAAAAGATAAGCACCCACAAATGCTGATGCTCCAGATACTCAACTAGTCCAAAGAAGGCCCGTTTTATTGCTTCTTTAAATCAGAATGACAGTTTTCAGCTATGCTAACATAATTGCAAAAGGGTTTTCGAATGATCAATTAGCCTTTTAAAATGATAAACTTGGATTAGCTAACATAACGTGCCATTGGAACACAGGAGTGCTATTTTCTGATAATGGGCCTCTATACGCCTATGTAGATATTCCATTAAAAATCAGCCGTTTCCAGCTACAATAGTCATTTACAATGTCTACACTGTATTTCTGATCAATTTGATGTTATTTTAATCAACAAGAAATGTGCTTTCCTTTCAAAACGAGGACATTTCTATGTGACCCAAAACTTTTGAATGGTAGTGTACATTTGTGACCAAACAAAAGGAGACAGGAACACTGTAAATCTTCCACTGACTTAAGCAAGCACTTTTCGGGGCTAAAACCGTACAACTTATGAATCCTACGATTAGCTTTATGTGTGTCCTAAATGGCACCCTATTCCCTTTATAGTGAACTACTTTTGAACATGGCCCAAGCCAGGGTTTACACAGCATATGCACTCGACTCAAACTTTTTAATGCGCTCTATGTAGCCTATACGGGTGAGTGCGACCTCTAGTCAGTATTTATATTGTGTCTGTATCAATATTGCATAGTTCTGCAGTGTTTGCACTGCCAATACACTGTTTATACTGTGTCAGTGGGAATTGTTTGTTTTGTCTATGGAGAATTGAGATGATGCCTGCAGTAATTTCCCATGGTGGTGCATGCCAGGTTTACCAGGCCCAGGAGAAGTGCTTGTGTTATTGCCTGTGCTGGCTTGCCGTTATATTTGTGTCTTAAGCAAAATAGACATCAATACCGTGTCGACGGCTCGAGGGCCACATCGGAATTTCAACATTTATCAAGGGGAAGGGCAGTTATTTGAAAACGTATAGATCCATTATAATTTCAACAGACTGTACATTCCATCTAGTTTTAGACATTAAAGAGTGGCCTGGGTGGCTTAGACTGGTAGAGCACTTCAGCAACTCTCCTCTATCTTTCCTATCTCTATATCCTATCCAATAACCTTTTTTTTTTTTTTTTGAGTGGCCTGGAGTGTTTTTCAACCCCCTAGAGTCAAAGCCTGGGGGGGTTCTACTAAGCTAACATATGGAATTGATTTAAGATGATCATACCAAGGATCATTTAGATATTTGATTTAGAATTTTAGGACCCCTTTAGGTATAAAAAAATATTAAAAAATGTTTTAATGAAACATTGAACGTATGTTTCCCCTGGTCTACAGTGTGTGTGAAGAGCGTACCGTCCACATCCCTCTCTCCTCCCCCCTTGACTAGTCTGGCCCTCTCCTCGTCCTCCTGCTGTTTTTGCTGGATTCTCAGGAACAGCATGCGCTGGGCCGGCGGCAGGAAGTCGGGCATGCCCATCCCCGCCTGCTGACTGGCTGAGCCTCCGTTAGCAGGGACGTCCAGGCCTCCCATGGAGCTCTGGTTTCCTCCCGATCCTCTTCCTTCTTTCTCGTCCATCCCTCCAAAGCCCTGGAACTCATCACCTGGAAGGTACAGGAGGAGGTTGAAAACTACAACCCTCAAGACACATTACAGCACAGGTTTAGATTCCATCTGAAATTATATTGGATGGGCCAACATTAGTATATTGGATGGACCAACATTAGTCTGATGCGAACAGTGACTGTATGCTTCGTTCATTATGTGGTACGCTGTCAGCTCTTTACCTTCCTCCTCCACCCCGTCCATATTCATGTCTTGCTGCTGGTTGAAGAAGCTGTCAAAGAAGTTACCCCCTGGAGGAGGTCCGGGGGGCATCATGGGCCCCCCTTCTGAGCCAAAGCCTGGCATCATGGGGGGTCCTCCGGGGCCCATGGGCGGGGGAGGACCCATTGACATGTCTGGGGGCATCATGCCAGGTGGAGGGAACCGAGGCGGAGGCCCACCAGGCCCACCAGGGAGCCCTTGGGGGCCAGTTGCGCCAGCTTGGCCTGTGGCAGTTCCTGGAGTCTGACCTCTGTAGAGAGAATAATTATTGAGGTTAACCATGTTCCTAGTACATACTCAAACTATAAAACCCACATAAATAGGTTTGGATGGATGTGAAAAGCTCACCTGTGATTAGCTAGTTTCTGAGCTAGCTGCCCTGTGGGCTGCACCTTGATCTCAAACAGTGAGGGGATCTTCTTCCCACCATTGCCGGAACAGGGGGGTGGGGGGCCCATGGATGGTGGTGGGGGACCATTGGGGTTGGGAGGACCTTGGTAGGGGCCACTTTCTGGGTAGGGGGGAGGGGGGCCAGGACAGGGACCGGGCCCTTGGGTAGGCCCTGGGCCGGGGAGGCCGTTGGGGGACATGGGGCCCTGTGGTGGTCCAGGAGGTCCAAAGTCCCCAGAGCCAGAGTTGTCAGGCGGCCCTGGTCTGGGCGGTGTCGGGAGCAGGCCCACCCCTGGAGGAGGCTTGGGAAGGGGGGTTGATCCCCTGCTTCTTTAGCTCCTCCACCTCCTTCTCATCCTCAGCTCCAGCCTCGGCATCCTCCGCAAGCATCTAGGAACACAAGAGATGAGAAGGTGGTCAAAGGGGGTTAACAGACTAACACAGACAGAGCAAGAAACACCAGAAATGACAAGAGAGTGAAAGTGTGAGTGTTAAAGAAACAGAGGTGGTGTCTAAATCCACTTGAGGAAGGCTCACCTTGTTTAGCAGGTCTTGGGTGTCGTCGGTAAGAGGCTCGTGGGAGAACATGCATTCGTCTCCATTCACACAGCTCCCGGTGGTGTGGAACAGCTTGCAGGGGAAATCACGTGCTGGAGAGTTAAAGAACTATGGATGGCCTGGATGGACTGAACTCACTCAAAGACTGTTTCATGGCCATATAGGCCCGATATTCAAAATGCGTCCCAGGGCTAGCACTGGTATAGGCTATATTAAACTTGACAACTAGTATGGCCGTTCTAGTTATGCTAGCTGTAAACACACACTGAAGGGGATATATGAAATGTCCTATCTGATACAAAGTGGACTGCAAGTAAAGGATATCATGCATGTAGGGGCAGTTTTCAGCCCGCGCGCAGAAGCCAGTGATGTAGAACTTGCAGAGTTCTTTCTTCTTGGGCAACTCAATGTCGTGGCTGAAGTTGCAGTGTTCCCCCTAGAAAGTTGGCAAAGAGATAAAATAGCAGTTGACAGTAACATGTTGAAGAATGATTTGACAATCTATTGAGAATGCCTGGCGAGAACATGATCTCCGCTCAAATTCCATGATTTCCTTCTTACCCAAGTACAGCGGCCCTCCATGTAGTACTTGCAGATAGCTTTCCCTTTCTTGTCTTGGTGCTTGTCCCCCTGGTGCTTGTTGTGCTGGCCGCCTCCTCCATCCTGCACCATAACACAAACAAACAGGTTCTATTTGGCCTTGCAGTGAGGTCTTCCAACGATTACAAGTTTTAAAGTGTTATCAGAAATCCAACTTGTACAGGTTGAGTATTCATTCAGAGGAGCGAGCAGGTCTGTAAGGTGTTGCTTTTATTCTCACCCCCATGTCCCCCATGTCTCCATTGTTGTCCTCTTCGTGACCCTGGTCTCCACCCCCTCGCCCCCTCCCTCGGTTCCGCCCTCGGCCTCCACGGTTCATACCACGCCCTTGTTTCCCACGGCCCCTTCCCCGCCCACCTTTGCCACCTGGTAGGAGCAGGGAGAGAGACACTTCATCAGTGGGCTACAATGGAACAAGACAGGCAACCATTTTGGATCGGGTGCAAAGCACATTTACTTAGGAAGGACATCAGAACAGCTAACCTAGTATGTAAATTACAGTAGCATGACTAAGTATTGTTTAGTATGAATAATTCTGACAGCCAACTCACCCCTTCCACGGTCTTTGGACTTCCTGTACTGAGAGTATTCATCATAGTCATCCTCACCCATGTGGTCATAGTCATCATCTCCATACTAGAACACAACATCAATTGGATGAAGAACAATTCAGAAACAAGAATATACTTTCCTGAGATTTTCAGCACTTTAGCAGCACACCAGTATGTTTGATAGATCATTTCACATTGTATGTGCATCTGGGGCCAGAGGATGACTGTCTTTGACTCACCTCCATCTCGTCTCCTCCTCCTCCCCCTCCTCCTCCTCCTCCCCCTCCTCCATACATCATCCCTTCTCCGTCCTCGTTGTCTCCACCCATCTTGCCCCCTCGCCCCCGACCCCTGCTCCCTCCTCTTCCTCTACCTCCACGCCCTCCTCCTCTCATGCCTCCTCGACCTCGTTGGTTCTTCATACGACCTTTACCTCCTGTGGAGAAAGAAAACGAAACACTGTCAGCACCTTGTGTCAGCATATGAAAGGCACGCGGGGACCTGCAAGCAAACTAGTAACGGTTGTTCAATTACCTCTGACCCCATTTTTGCTACCTCTGCCCCCGCGACTGTTGCCCCTTCCACCTCCATCGCCGCTGCCTCCCTCTTTGGCCTTGCGGTACTGGTTGAGCTCCTTGGTGAAGTCATCGTAGTCTTCATCGCCCATCTCTTCGTCCTCCTCTCCCTCGTAGTTCTCCTCTTCATAATCGCCGTAGCCCCCGTAGCCTTGCTTGTCCATCTTTACGTAGCTGCCCTTCTTAGGCATGGGTCCACCGTGGCCGGAGGACGGCGCTGGTGGGTAACCTCCAAGGGACTGGGAATCAATCAATCATTGTTAGACCGCTGTGATTACTTGGTAGTAAACAGATTAGCAACTCCACAGCAATTATCTTCAATCGCGTGATTTAGAGCGCCGCCGTGGGGTAACTTACAGAAGGGGTGTACGTAGGGCTATAGTCCCGATACTTCCTCTTCTCACCTGGACTGTAGTCAGAGTCATCGCTAAAGTCTGAGTGGTCATCACTGGAGGAGGCATGGCGCTGTAACACCACACACACAACACAGAAGGAGGGATAGGTTGAGTGAAAAAGTACTAAGAAACATCTTTAGACTACAGTAAGAAAGCAATAACCTCCCTGATCTGAAGGGTCTGTATCGGACGATGACAGCCAGAACAGAGCTGGATGTGAACCACACACACACTCTTACTTTGTGCTTGGATTTGCGTCTCTTCTTGGCTCTCCTCTTCTCCTTCTCCCGCTCCCTCTCTTTTCTCCTCTTCCTCTTGTGGCGGCGGGCCTTCTCGTCATCCTTCTCATCGCCGCTGGCGTGACGCTCTTTGCTGCGGTGAGTTTTCTCTGGGGGGGCCGCCTCTGCTGCTGCAGTTCCTTCACCTTCATCTTCTCCACCTCCTCCGGCGCTGGGCTCCTCTGCCACCTCCACCTCTCCACCGTCATCCTCCAGCTCCCCCTCTTCCAACTCACCATCCTCACGCCTGTGACAAACAGAGGACAGATAGACAGGACATCAAAATGCTGTTCATGCCACACTCGGGTCTCATCCGTGTAGTTCATGTTTGGACTCTCAGTATGTGACAGGTAGAGGGTTCCTGGGTGGTGAGCATTCCATTCCTAGACACCCCCACAAGACTATAACAATAAGGGATCAAAGCTTTTTGTCTGGGGGAAAAGTACAGTGGACTAAAATGGCATTAACAACCGTGACTGCTAGTTTGGGAATTTGGATAATTCCTTATTCATGGTAGAGGTAACATTGCGAGTCTCAGGAACCTGTTTTACACATTTTATATTTATAACTTGTATAGCCCGAGCGAGTCACTTCCCTCATGTTCTAACTTGAGTAATTCAATTTGTAGGTTTCAGACACTAATTATGGCGTTTCCTTGTGTGTTTCTGTACGCTTGTCTTGACAGTGGAGATAACACGGTTATCCGCAGGGCCAATCAGCTGTTGTTAACCTATGACAATGTCTGAGAGCTGCATTTGTCTGAACTCGTCAAACAGTCACACCACCGTTCAACCACAAACCATGACACACCGTAGGCTGCTCTGCTGTAACACTCTGATGAGTTAAGAGTGTTGTGTTTGGGTGACTGGGTTGGCTGTTATTGTGGGTGACATGAAGGACCTAGTGTCTGCTGAGAGAGTCAAGAGGGCCAGATCATGTTTTTCTTAGATTGACCACATCGGCATAGGCCTACTGACTGTATGCTGGAGATAGGACTGCTAGGGTGTAAAGTCTGTGATACTTCTGTGTCAAAACAGGCCGAGTTATTGTGAGGCGTGTCAGGGATAAGGTGGGTGTGCTCTGTGGTAAACAAATGACATGGCATTCAATAACAGCAAGTTTCTCTGTGAACAGCATTTCAATATAGGTATGACATTTCCATGTGAGTGTAGAGTGTACACTGAGCTTCACTGTTTTGTCTCTATGGTCTGGGAACAGTTGAGAGTGATGCAACTATTGTGATGTAACAGGTTGGGGGAGGGCAATTCAGTAGGTCCAAACTTGCTGGACTGGACATGGGCAATCCGTTGGCTTTCATTACGCAGGGTGGATTCAACATCAACATACAACACTATGTCAAGGACATTTCGAAATCGAGTTAGTCATTCCTGTGCAGGGAGACAGAAGTGTTTACATCAAAATAATCTTAAACAGTCTGCTATTTATCAGTGAATACCAGTCAATTTCATCTCTCAACAGTCCTCAACAGCATGCAATATGCTTAAATAGGAGATTACAAATATTTAACCAACAACCAATACAAATCTCAAACGTTACACAGAAAACCTCAACAGTCAAAACAATATTACAACTGGAATAGCTAGGCCTAAATGTAACTAGAGAACACAGACAACAAGAAACAGATACTTTTCCCCCTTGCCAGCTTTCAAGGTGTAGTTTCACACCGAGACACCATTGCATGATTTACTGAAATACACTGCCGTGACAATAAGGCAGGCGTGGCAGTGATAAGTAGGATATGACCACCATGTCCATTTGAAGCCTCACTTTGGCCATCGAGTCCAGCCTACAGAGTTAACAGATATTTGCTGACACTGATCAGAGCAGGGTTGAGTAACAGCCTTGCTTTCAGTGTCTGGTATAGCCTAATTTCAAAATGTTCCAGGTTAGGCCTTTATTTTATTATTCAAATACAGACTGGAATAGAATTAACTTAGGCCAAAGTACACAGAAATGGTTTGGGTAGTAAAACAATGAGTTAGATGTAGGCTATTAGAATAGACTATACTTGTGAGCATACAGACCCAATCTGTGCACATAGGCCTATAGGCCAATTGAAACAAATAAAATGTAAACTGATCTCTCTTTATACTCACACCACACGGTCCACACCAAATCATCAACGTACTAACTTCCTATCTAGGACATGACTTTCCTCCTGGGCCAGAGGGTTGCTGGGTCTTACTAGTCTCCCGCTCCTCCTTACGTTTAGTTATCCTAAGTTTACTCTCAGCCAGAGAGGGACCACATATAGACCTAGTCACTCTTAAATAAACCAAATTAATCTAAACATTTTTTTTCTCCTTCATTGTCAATGGCATGGTTTTGCAACCTGGCCTAAAACAATGGAGTCCACATAATTTAACTCAGCACAGCCTACCCTTAAATCAAGATCTGGCATGGCAGTCACACAAACACTCACGTCCCTCAAGAGGCGCAGGGAGGCCATTCTTGATGAGCGCAGAGCTTTGCATTGCTGGGGGTTCTATAGACCGACATGGGCACACACATAACAAAGGCTCTACTGACACAGCTCTGACTCTTGGCACCTTTCCCTAGTTGGGTGCCAGGCACAAGTATTGAGGATTCTGTGGAAAAAGGTTTATCATGAAAACACTTTATCATGATTTTGCTCAGTTCAGATGCCAGCTAAGCCAACGTATACTTCTGCAGAGGTGTGCCACTCCCATTGGCTGGGAGAATGCCTAACCATTTGCCTGTGCAAAGAGATGTTAGGGTCTGGCCAAACCCTATCTTGTCTTGTACTAAATTAAAACTTACTCTTACAACTAGAGGTCGACCAATTAATCAGAATGGCCGATTAATTAGGGCTGATTTCAAGTTTTCATAACAATCGGAAATCGATCATTTTGTACGTCAATTTTTTCCCCACCTTCATTTAATCTTGATTTAACTAGGCAAGTCAGTTAAGAACACATTCTTATTTTCAATGACGGCCTAGGAACGGTGGGTTAACTGCCTTATTCAGGGGCAGAACGACAGAGTTTTACCTTGTCAGCTCAGGGATTCAATCTTGCAACCTTACGGTTAACTAGTCCAACGCTCTAACCACCTGCCTCACGAGGAGCCCGCCTGTTACTCGAATGCAGTAAGAAGCCAAGGTAAGTTGCTAGCTAGCATTAAAATTAATCAATCATAATCACTAGTTATGACTACACATGGTTGATGATATTACTAGTTTATCTAGCGTCTCTTGCGTTGCATATAATCGATGCAGTGCGCATTCGCCAAAAAGGACTGTCATCCAACGTGTACCTAACCATAAACACCAATGCCTTTCTTAAAACCAATACACAGAAGTATATACTTTTAAACCTGCATATTTAGCCAAAAGAATTCCAGGTTAGCAGTCAATATTAACCAGGTGAAATTGTGTCACTGCTCTTGCGTTCATTGCATGTAGAGTCAGGGTATATGCAACAGTTTGGTCCATCTGGCCCATTGTGAACTAATTTGCCAGAATTGTATGTCATTATGACATAACATTGAAGGTTGTGTAATGTAACAGGAATATTTAGACTGATGGATGCCACCCGTTAGATAAAATACAGAACGGTTCCGTTTTCTACCATATTAATGACCTAAGGCTCGCATTTCTGTGTGTTATTATGTTATAATTAAGTTTATGATTTTATAGAGCAGTCTGACTGAGCGATGGTAGTCACCAGCAGGCTCATAAGCATTCATTCAAACAGCATTTTTGTGTGTTTTACCAGCAGCTCTGCTGTTTATGACTTCAAGCCAATCAACTCCCGAGATTAGACTAGTGTAACGATGTGATGTGAAATGGCTAGCTAGTGAGCAGGTTGCGCGCTAATAGCATTTCAAACGTCACTCGCTCTGAGACTTGGAGTAGTTGTTCCCCTTGCTCTGCATGGGTAACGCTGCTTCGAGGGTGGCTGTTGTCGTTGTGTTCCTGGTTCGAGCCCAGGTAGGGGCGAGGAGAGGTACAGAAGCTTTACTGTTACACTGTCAATACTAAAGTGCCTATAAGAACATCCAATAGTCAAAAGGTATATGAAATACAAATGGTATAGAGAGAAATAGTCCTATAATTCCGATAATAACCTCAACCTAAAACTTGTTACCTGGGAATATTGAAGACTCCTGTTAAAAGGAACCATGAGCTTTCAGATGTCCTCATGCTCTGAACAAGGAACTTAAACGTTAGCTTTCTTACATGGCACATATTGCACTTGTACTTTCTCCTCCAACACTTTGTTTTTGCATTATTTAAACCAAATTGAATGTGTTTCATTATTTATTTGAGGCAAAATTGATTTTATTGCTGTATTATATTAAGTTAAAATAAGTGTTCATTCAGTATTGTTGTAATTGCCATTATTACAAATACATGTTTGTTTTTTTAATCGCCCGATTAATCTTTATCGGCTTTTTAAAATATATATATTTTTTAAAATCTGTATCGGTGTTGAAAAATCATAATCGGTCGACCTCTACTTATGTAGTAGCCTATTATAGTTGTAGCCTTATATAGTAGCCTACATTATGTAGTAGCCTATTATAGTTGTAGCCTTATATAGTAGCCTACATTATGTAGTAGCCTACATTATGTAGTAGCCTATTTCAAACTGAGATTACAAGGGTTTTGGTTTATTAACATTACGGTAATAAAGGGTGTATATGAAAATGATAGTCATACTGGTTCGATTTCCTGACAAAAGCGTGGAAAAGCAAATGCAAAGCACCTGTCAACAGCCTCCTCTGGGTTTTATAGCCTTACATCACAACGATTTTGCAAACAGACGAGTCAGGAAATGATAGCACTCACTACTGCCAATTAGATAAGGCTCTAGTCTACTCTATGCCAAGGAATAATGCCAAGGAACTATTAACAGAAAAAAGCTACACTTGGATCCAAATATATAGCCTTATACGAATAAATAATCCACAATCTAAGGATAGGCTTGGATAATCACACGTCAAACAAGACAACCTTCACTGTTGCTATAAAGTTGTGTGCGTGCACTGGACACACCCTATGTGGTTCCAAGTGCATAAATTGAGTTAATACTGAAAGTACCAGGTACAATCACTAATGTATACTCACGTTTTCGCTTACAAATACATTTTACAACACTATTCATGCATCATCACAACAGGATTACATCTTAATTAAAAAATTCCCTAGTTATCAATTAAACTACAAACAATGGGCCTGTATCAAAATGATGGGAAGTACTTACTGTGAGAGGTTTTCTTCACATTCTGCACTCAAAAGCATAGTGGTCTCCCCACTTTATTATTAGGGTTTATGGAATGTTATAACTTGGGTTGTTGGGGGGAATTAATGTTGCAGACAGGGAAATCAGGTAACTAAATAGGGAACATTTGTGTTTTACTTCACTTTTTAGACATCAGAAATGCTTTGCAAACGTTCAACACAGTTCTGGGATTTGGTGGGTGTTTGGAATAACAATCTAAAGTAAAATAGCGGTCTGTCCTGAGAAGAGAGAAGGGGGAAACTTTATAGGGGCACGAATTTAGGCGATTTCCCTGAACGTGCATGGAAGAAATTCCATTCATGTACAGATTTAGTAATTACTTTTTGTATGGGTGGCACAAACACATTCCAAATGGAGATTAGAACGATAAAATAATTGTGCAATCACTTTGGTTACATTGTTGCTGACTAGTTAGTATGATCAACTGCACGCCTTGGAATTGTATCAATTTCTTAATTGTTAGTGATTAAATGTTCGATCAATAGCTAGCTAGTTGGCTTAGTTAACGTTAACATGTGGACCAATAGTTAGCTAATAGAAGCAATTCATTTTATTCGCCGATTCAAGAGGGCTCGGTCTACTGGGTGACAAATGTTTTCAACACAACTAGCCAGTTGCTACAAAGGCAGGCACAATGGCGGCCTTTGGTTTACTAGCTAGTCTGGCCAGATTGGTCTGGCAAGCTAGCTATCAAAAAAGAAACTGCGTAGTTAGCTAGCGTAACTCGTTAGCCACGTCGTTACTTAGCTGGAGTGCCAATAAAGGAAATACATACTATTTCCAACGACTGTTTAATGAAATCAATTACAATCAAGTCGTTTATCTGACCTGAAATACCTAGAATGGAATGATTAATTAGGAAACGGATTTAATTCGCCCTATTGGCTTGGTGGATAGTTTGCAGTTACTGCCTTTTCTTTCACGAAGGGAAGCCAGCTAGCTAGCGAGTTGGAACCTTAGCTAGGCCTTTCTTTGCCATGTAATTTTGCAAAGCTTTTGTGTTCAAAAACGTTTGGACATCTAGATAATTGGACATATATTCAGAAATTAATTAATTTTAGCTAGTTAAGTTAATGGTGGACAATTAGCAAGCAAAATAATATCCTCTTTTTTTTCTCCATTCGGTCTTTACTTTGATGGGGATGCAACTTTGCTGTATCAGTTATTTGAACTGATGGTCATTTCTTCATAAAATAACTTCTTGAAATACTTATTCAAACTGAACAGATCCCATGATCATTTTTGACCTTCCAGTTTGCGCTGAGCAACGTTTCAAGATGGCGTTCGTTACCTCTGTACTTGTTCCCCAGAAAAAGGCGACTTTAATCCCTTTGAAAGAAAAAAATGAAAAAGAAACCTGTGCTTTTTATGCCTAAAAAGCACAGGACAAATAAATAGTTTGATAGAAATATGATTGTAGAATTACTCGACCTTTCGTCAGTGAGAAGACTGTGTTCGTGGTTGGTTGTTGTTGGGGAGTTTGGATGGACAGTCATGCTTTCCACAGCCATTTCCTCTAGCTACATTTAGGTGCAAAAAAAATTACAACTCTACTGGCTTATGCGTCACTTAACTTGGATCTACAGTACTTGTTAATGGTTTTAGGAAGAGTTTCAGTTCATAGTAGTCAATTCCCCACTAACAGTTGTTAGAGAAATAGGCAGAAATTGTGTCCTGAGGTTCTCCGTCCTACAGTTGCGCTGTAAAATGAAACTCATCCACTTAAAATGGCTGTCTCCTCCAAAGAGAAGGGGCGGGATATTCCGAACGTGACGACATAAACATTACGTTCTCATACGTTTGTCACGGAAATACCCGAACGTTCTTCGTTCAGCGGTTGTCAAAGAGCACTCTATGGCATAGGCCTATGCATATCTGCAGCCAAGGGGTCTGGATTTTAAGGCACATTGAGGTATTCTTCTGCTTGTCCAGTAATTTAAACAAGTTCACCTTTCTCTTAGATAGTTGGCCCTCAGTTCCCTCTCCATGACATGACTATTGGCGGTAGCTGTGGACGGCAACGTGTGTCCCCTAGTCTGTGTGCATGTCCTGTACTAATTATAATTCACGATTACAGCCACAGTCAAATTTCAACGTATCAGTAACCTTTTCAGTAACCTTTAATTCATTGATTGGTTCAACTGTTTTGCCATATCACAATAAAATAAAAACCAAGGACCAGGTATAGGCTCCATTGTTAATGTATTTGTTGCCATGGGAAACTTTGTAAACAAATGTAACAGCTTCATGTTTTTAATAGTAATTTCCTCTCACAGAATGTCTGAGCACTGCATGTGAAAATTTAATAAATACATTTCTTCCACTGTTACATTTTCGTTGGTATGCCCATGCTATGATGGTATCAGTGGAGGCTCCTCAGAGGAGGAAGGGGAGGACCATCCTCAGTGAATTTTATAAAACATATATATATATTAAACATTTAAAAAGTTATCCTTTTCAGATAAAACTATACTAAATATAATCACGTCACCAAATAATTTATTAAAACACTATTTTGCAAAGAAAGTTTACAGTAACCTCAACAGCACTTTAGGGTAGCGCCATGGTGTAGCCCGAGGACAGCTAGTTTCCGTCCTCCTCTGGGTACATTGACTTCCATTCAAAACCTAGGAGGCTCATGGTTCTAGCAATGCACTGCATAAAATGTGGTGAGTAATTGACTCAATGAGAGAGAATGACAGTAGTTGAACAAATTTCTTTCAAAATAAAGGAGAAGAAGGAGAGAGAGAGTCATTTTTTTCACTTACTTAGCTAGCAAATGCAGCTAGTTAGTTTAGCCTACTGAAACACCCTGCTCAAAAAGAGGGATACTATGTTAGCTAGCTGGCTATGACTTTCCAACACAACACTGGAACTCTTCCAAGTCAAGGTAAGCTTTTGGTTTTACAAATGTATTGCCACCGGGGCCTGCCTGTGTAACGGCTTGCTGACTACACTGTAGCGTGTAGCGGGTTTACTAACGCATTAGTTCTATTAGCTATGCTGACTATGACGTTACATTAGATAATATGGTGGCAACGATGTAGGGTTTCGGCTTGGAAAGGCTTTTTCACCTGGTCACAGGTGTGTTGTGCATTGAAGTACATAAGAGAAGGGAAGAGGTGAGAGGATGAGAGCGCATGGATGCGAGGAGGAATACAACGTGGCTGCTATGAAAGTGAACTGTGTTTACGCATGCTCAGCGGTGTATTCATTCCCCCGATTCTGCTGAAACATTTCTTAAACGGAACAAAATTGGTATAAGCATACCTGAATTTGTCCAATAGAAACTCTTGTTTGCAACTGTTGGACTAATGATGTCATGTTTTGTCTTATATTGTCTTGTCGTTTTGCTTTTCCTTCTGTTCGTTTTCCCCCTGCTGGTCTTTTTAGGTTCGTTCCCCTTTTTCTCTCTCCCTTCCTCTCTCTCTTCTCTCTATCGTTCCGTTCCTGCTCCCAGCTGTTCCTATTCCCCTAATCAATCATTTAGTTTTCCCACACCTGTTCCCTATCTTTTCCCCTGATTAGAGTCCCTATTTCTCCCCTTGTTTTCCGTTTCTGCCCTGTCGGATCCTTGTATATTGTTCACCGTGCTGTGTCTTTGTATCGCCCTGTCGTGTCGTGTTTCCCTCAGATGCTGCGTGGTGAGCAGGTGTCTGAGTCTGCTACGGTCAAGTGCCTTCCCGAGGCAACCTGCAGTTTATTATCGAGTCTCCAGTCAGTTCTCGTGATTACGAGTGAAATTGTTTTTATGCTTTATTTACCGCTCCGATTTATCTAGGAGTATTGCTATTTCCTTAAACTGGATTAAAGACTCTGTTTTCGCCAAGTCGCTTTTGGGTCCTCATTCACCTGCATAACAGAAGGATCCGACCAAAGAATGGACCCAGCGACTACAGACGCTCGTAACACTGCCGTCGAGATCCAAGGAGCCATGCTCGGCAGACACGAGCAGGAATTGTCTGCTGCTCGTCATGCCATGGAGAACCTGGCCGCTCAGGTTTCCGACCTCTCTGGACAGTTCCAGAGTCTTCGTCTCGTGCCACCTGTTACTTCCTGGTCTGCCGAGCCTCCGGAACCTAGGGTTAATAACCCACCTTGCTACTCCGGGCAGCCCAAGGAGTGCCGCTCTTTTCTCACCCAGTGTGATATTGTGTTCTCTCTCCAACCCAACACATACTCTAGAGAGAGAGCTCGGGTTGCTTACGTCATTTCACTCCTTACTGGCCGGGCTCGAGAGTGGGGCACAGCTATCTGGGAGGCAAGGGCTGATTGTTCAAACAATTACCAGAACTTTAAAGAGGAGATGATTCGGGTTTTTGACCGTTCAGTTTTTGGTAGGGAGGCTTCTAGGGCCCTGGCTTCCCTATGCCAAGGTGATCGATCCATAACGGATTACTCTATAGAGTTTCGCACTCTTGCTGCCTCTAGTGACTGGAACGAGCCGGCGCTGCTCGCTCGTTTTCTGGAGGGACTCCACGCAGTGGTCAAAGATGAGATTCTCTCCCGGGAGGTTCCTTCCAGTGTGGACTCTTTGATTGCTCTCGCCATCCGCATAGAACGACGGGTAGATCTTCGTCACCAAGCTCGTGGAAGAGAGCTCGCGCCAACGGTGTTTCCCTGCTCCGCATCGCAACCATCTCCCTCCTCTGGCTCAGAGACTGAGCCCATGCAGCTGGGAGGTATTCGCATCTCGACTAAGGAGAGGGAACGGAGGATCACCAACCGCCTGTGCCTCTATTGCGGATTTGATGGACATTTTGTCAATTCATGTCCAGTAAAAGCCAGAGCTCATCAGTAAGCGGAGGGCTACTGGTGAGCGCTACTACTCAGGTCTCTCCATCTAGATCCTGTACTACTATGTCGGTCCATCTACGCTGGACCGGTTCGGGTGCTACATGCAGTGCCTTGATAGACTCTGGGGCTGAGGGTTGTTTCATGGACGAAGCATGGGCTCGGAAACATGACATTCCTTTCAGACAGTTAGACAAGCCTACGCCCATGTTCGCCTTAGATGGTAGTCATCTTCCCAGTATCAGATTTGAGACACTACCTTTAACCCTCACAGTATCTGGTAACCACAGTGAGACTATTTCTTTTTTGATTTTTCGTTCACCTTTTACACCTGTTGTTTTGGGTCATCCCTGGCTAGTATGTCATAATCCTTCTATTAATTGGTCTAGTAATTCTATCCTATCCTGGAACGTTTCTTGTCATGTGAAGTGTTTAATGTCTGCCATCCCTCCCATTTCTTCTGTCCCCACTTCTCAGGAGGAACCTGGCGATTTGACAGGAGTGCCGGAGGAATATCATGATCTGCGCACGGTCTTCAGTCGGTCCCGAGCCAACTCCCTTCCTCCTCACCGGTCGTATGATTGTAGTATTGATCTCCTTCCGGGGACCACTCCTCCTCGGGGAAGACTATACTCTCTGTCGGCTCCCGAACGTAAGGCTCTCGAGGATTATTTGTCTGTGTCTCTTGACGCCGGTACCATAGTGCCTTCTTCCTCTCCGGCCGGGGCGGGGTTTTTTTTTGTTAAGAAAAAGGACGGTACTCTGCGCCCCTGCGTGGATTATCGAGGGCTGAATGACATAACGGTTAAGAATCGTTATCCGCTTCCCCTTATGTCATCAGCCTTCGAGATTCTGCAGGGAGCCAGGTGCTTTACTAAGTTGGACCTTCGTAACGCTTACCATCTCGTGCGCATCAGAGAGGGGGACGAGTGGAAAACGGCGTTTAACACTCCGTTAGGGCATTTTGAGTACCGGGTTCTGCCGTTTGGTCTCGCCAATGCGCCAGCTGTTTTTCAGGCATTAGTTAATGATGTTCTGAGAGACATGCTGAACATCTTTGTTTTTGTCTACCTTGACGATATCCTGATTTTTTCACCGTCACTCGAGATTCATGTTCAGCACGTTCGACGTGTTCTCCAGCGCCTTTTAGAGAATTGTCTCTACGTGAAGGCTGAGAAGTGCTCTTTTCATGTCTCCTCCGTTACTTTTCTCGGTTCCGTTATTTCCGCTGAAGGCATTCAGATGGATTCCGCTAAGGTCCAAGCTGTCAGTGAGTGGCCCGTTCCAAGGTCACGTGTCGAGTTGCAGCGCTTTCTAGGTTTCGCTAATTTCTATCGGCGTTTCATTCATAATTTCGGTCAAGTTGCTGCCCCTCTCACAGCTCTTACTTCTGTCAAGACGTGTTTTAAGTGGTCCGGTTCCGCCCAGGGAGCTTTTGATCTTCTAAAAGAACGTTTTACGTCCGCTCCTATCCTCGTTACTCCTGACGTCACTAGACAATTCATTGTCGAGGTTGACGCTTCAGAGGTAGGCGTGGGAGCCATTCTATCCCAGCGCTTCCAGTCTGACGATAAGGTTCATTCTTGCGCTTATTTTTCTCATCGCCTGTCGCCATCTGAACGCAACTATGATGTGGGTAACCGCGAACTGCTCGCCATCCGCTTAGCCCTAGGCGAATGGCGACAGTGGTTGGAGGGGGCGACCGTTCCTTTGTCGTTTGGACAGACCATAAGAACCTTGAGTACATCCGTTCTGCCAAACGACTTAATGCTCGTCAAGCTCGTTGGGCGTTATTTTTCGCTCGTTTCGAGTTTGTGATTTCTTACCGTCCGGGTAGCAAGAACACCAAGCCTGATGCCTTATCCCGTCTTTTTAGTTCTTCTGTGGCTTCTACTGATCCCGAGGGGATTCTTCCTTATGGGCGTGTTGTCGGGTTGACAGTCTGGGGAATTGAAAGACAGGTTAAGCAAGCACTCACGCACACTGCGTCGCCGCGCGCTTGTCCTAGTAACCTTCTTTTTGTTCCTGTTTCCACTCATCTGGCTGTTCTTCAGTGGGCTCACTCTGCCAAGTTAGCTGGTCATCCCGGTGTTCGAGGCACTCTTGCTTCTATTCGCCAGCGCTTTTGGTGGCCGACTCAGGAGCGTGACACGCGCCGTTTCGTGGCTGCTTGTTCGGACTGCGCGCAGACTAAGTCAGGTAACTCTCCTCCTGCCGGTCGTCTCAGACCGCTCCCCATTCCTTCTCGACCATGGTCTCACATCGCCCTAGACTTCATTACCGGTCTGCCTTTGTCTGCGGGGAAGACTGTGATTCTTACGGTTGTCGATAGGTTCTCTAAGGCGCCACATTTCATTCCTCTCGCTAAACTTCCTTCCGCTAAGGAGACGGCACAAATCATCATCGAGAATGTGTTCAGAATTCATGGCCTCCCGTTAGACGCCGTTTCAGACAGAAGTCCGCAATTCACGTCACAGTTTTGGAGGGAGTTCTGTCGTTTGATTGGTGCGTCCGTCAGTCTTTCTTCCGGGTTTCATCCCCAGTCTAACGGTCAAGCAGAGAGGGCCAATCAGACGATTGGTCGCATACTACGCAGCCTTTCTTTCAGAAACCCTGCGTCTTGGGCAGAACAGCTCCCCTGGGCAGAATACGCTCACAACTCGCTTCCTTCGTCTGCTACCGGGTTATCTCCGTTTCAGAGTAGTCTGGGTTACCAGCCTCCTCTGTTCTCATCCCAGCTTGCCGAGTCCAGCGTTCCCTCCGCTCAAGCGTTTGTCCAACGTTGTGAGCGCACCTGGAGGACGGTGAGGTCTGCACTTTGCCGTTACAGGGCACAGACTGTGAGAGCCGCCAATAAACGTAGGATTAAGAGTCCAAGGTATTGTTGCGGCCAGAGAGTGTGGCTTTCCACTCGCAACCTTCCTCTTACGACAGCTTCTCGTAAGTTGACTCCGCGGTTCATTGGTCCGTTCCGTGTCTCCCAGGTCGTCAATCCTGTCGCTGTGCGACTGCTTCTTCCGCGACATCTTCGTCGCGTCCATCCTGTCTTCCATGTCTCCTGTGTCAAGCCCTTTCTTCGCACCCCGTTCGTCTTCCCTCCCCCTCCCGTCCTTGTCGAGAGCGCACCTATTTACAAGGTACGTAGGATCATGGACATGCGTTCTCGGGGACGGGGTCACCAATACTTAGTGGATTGGGAGGGTTACGGTCCTGAGGAGAGGAGTTGGGTTCCGTCTCGGGGCGTGCTGGACCGTTCACTGATTGATGATTTCCTCCGTTGCCGCCAGGATTCCTCCTCGAGTGCGCCAGGAGGCGCTCGGTGAGTGGGGGGGTACTGTCATGTTTTGTCTTATATTGTCTTGTCATTTTGCTTTTCCTTCTGTTCGTTTTCCCCCTGCTGGTCTTTTTAGGTTCGTTCCCCTTTTTCTCTCTCCCTTCCTCTCTCTCTTCTCTCTATCGTTCCGTTCCTGCTCCCAGCTGTTCCTATTCCCCTAATCAATCATTTAGTTTTCCCACACCTGTTCCCTATCTTTTCCCCTGATTAGAGTCCCTATTTCTCCCCTTGTTTTCCGTTTCTGCCCTGTCGGATCCTTGTATATTGTTCACCGTGCTGTGTCTTTGTATCGCCCTGTCGTGTCGTGTTTCCTTCAGATGCTGCGTGGTGAGCAGGTGTATGAGTCTGCTACGGTCAAGTGCCTTCCCGAGGCAACCTGCAGTTTATTATCGAGTCTCCAGTCAGTTCTTGTGATTACGAGTGAAATTGTTTTTATGCTTTATTTACCGCTCCGATTTGTCTAGGAGTATTGCTATTTCCTTAAACTGGATTAAAGACTCTGTTTTCGCCAAGTCGCTTTTGGGTCCTCATTCACCTGCATAACAAATGATTACACCCTATATCAGCTATATGCAGGCAAGAGTGTGCAGGGCGGTATTGAATGTCATGTCTGTCGCGGACTTTCACCTCAAATTTGTCTCTCGACCTGTGTGCATCTACGTTGTAAACTGTCATTCATAGGCTAGATTGTAGCAACCGCATGATGGGTATAGGGGAAATCATGTTTTAGACTAAACCTATCGCTGTTACATTGAACTGGGGGAATGGAATATGAATGACAGTCATCCAATATGCTTTAATAGAAACAAGGCCATGCTCATGAAAAAATAATTGTCCTCCCTCATCTTAAATGGCACTGACCGACACTGGCTAGTATGCATATGTCTTACCGTGAGAGGAAAACATAACCAGGAGATGTCCTAGTCTTTTGATAAAGTCACTAAAGTTTAAACCTCAATGAATCTGAGTGTGTACGTACTGGTCTACTCTCCTCTCTAAAATTTTTAGATACAAAAATCAGAATCTTGAATGAACTTAATTTTAACTTTACCCGTTGTCAACTGATTTCGTCAGCTGGTGGAAATATGAGACAAAATATCCACAGCAAAGTATTATTAAACCGACTCAAAACACGGGTCTCTGTGTATCTATCACGATTTGTTTGCTCATCACCTAAGGGATGTGCACAAGACGGAAGTACATCCATGTGATGCATGCATACTAACCAAAGTCTTGCAGGTATTTACATGGTTTTGTGCATGTGCCAGGTGATAGAAATCTCAAAGGCAGTACCATCACTCTAAAAGGTTGGGTGAATAATACTGTCCTGTGGATATTTTTTTCTCTCAAATGTCTACCCGAATAAGGACCAACCGCACATACAAGTTCAAATGCAATTTCGTTCAACATTCTGGCTTGTAAGGAAACTTTCCAAGTTTTTTGCAGTGCTTTAATTCAGACTGTGTTTGCAGAAAGCTTGCCTGACAACTCAAACTGCATTTTTACGCTGCTCTATGTTCACTACAGAGTAAGTCATGTCCGTGGGCGTAGCGTAGCATTTGGGTAGCCAGGTTTGCAGAAAGCTGGTATCAGAGTCTGATCTATTAGGCAACTAAATTATATACTTCTCAACAGATGTCTGAAGGCCCTTAATAACTGACACAGGGTCATATATTTGTTCATCCCCCAGTAATGTGTACTGGTTGGGGAGGCAAGATGTCGGGTATGCTCGAATGGTTGTCAGACTTGGAGATGGAGTCAGGGGAACCCATTGAGGTCGGTAAGAAGACGGGCAGGGAATTTCTGCCGTCCAGAGGGAACGTGTGCTCCGCACCACGTGACTGGGGAGAAGAACTGTGACTTGCGTTCCTCTCCGGAAAACAGGCTGCCATTGAAAGAGTGATAACTGGGGTGCCGTTAAGTGTTGAGGAGGGTCAACTGAAGTTGAAGATTCCTGGTGTCGGTAATGCTCACCGTTTGGTGTGATGCAGATCCGGTGGAGAGCGTAGTGAAACAGAGTAGACACTGTCTGTACTACTGAGTTTTGATGCAGAGTTTTTACCAGATAAATTCAAGTTAGGATGTGTCAGTTATACCGGGAGAGCTTTTGTCCCGAACCCATTACGGTGTTTTAGGTTTCAAGCTTATGGTCATGTGACAGTAGTGTGTAGGAGAGAGATTCCTAGATATGACAAGTGTGCAGGAGGACATAAGACAAAGGAATGTGTAGTATCGGTGGAAAAGGTTGTGTGTGTGTGTCAACTTTTAGGGGTACCCATGGTGCTGGAGATCAGAGCTGTCTGTTGAGAGAAAGGCAGGTTGAGGTTGCCAGGATCAGAGTAATGCAGGTGTCATTTGCTGAGGCACTGAAGAGAGTAGTAGAGGAAGATGGGTTCACTCTCAAGGAAAAAGATTGCAGTCAGAGTGCAGTATAACTGCAGTATGCTGCCAGTACTGTGTCCAAAAGAACACTGTTTTTTTTACTGCAGTAATTTTGCAGTGTAACTGCAGTTAGAGTGCACTATAACAGTACACTGCAGTTATTCTACAATTACTTTGTCCAAAATACCACAGTCGACTGCAGTTAATGCAATTATACTGCAGTTTCAAAACTGCAATCTTTTTTGGTAAGGGCAGGGTGAAGAATCCTAAGAGGATCCCTGTGAGTAGGACGAGGTCAATAGAGAGTGATAGGAATAACATGTGCTCCAGTAAAAAAAAAATGTTGGCGTTCATAGCCATGGTGGTCAACTGTACCGCAGGAATGGAATGTAAATCACAGAGGATAGATGTTGTGGTGGCAGCTGTAGAGAATCACTTGGGTGTACAAGATTTTACTGCAGAAGAGTTACAGGGTGTTTTGAACGACAGTGTCCCGTACTCCCAGTCTGCTGGCCTGGTGCAGGATCAGATAGGACCAAAGTAATGGAATAGTGATTTAGTTTTAATGGTGTACGGTTAGTTCGTAGGGGATTTTTTTTCACAAAGTTGAATGAATTCATAGTACAGAATAGTAGGCTGATACACAGCCAATACAGTAAGTGGTGGCATGCGCCTTTAACATTTGTTTGCGGACCGCCATAATACCAAAGAAGAAAACAACGTCATCATCCAGCGTCCGTTCAAATCAGCGATAGCGGTACTCTCCCCGAATCTAAAAAGGGAAATATTAATCCCTTTACTGTTAAACTAGACAAATAAACCAGTTTGAGATGATAGACATGATTGAGAAGGAGGAATCTATCATTAGCGAGGAAGAAGCGGCTCAGTATGACCGGCAGATCCGATTATGGGGTCTGGATGCACAAAAGAGGTAGCTATTAGCTAACGTTGGCGTCCATTGTCTCTGTAGGTAGATAACCTATTATTTGTCGGAACTAAATACAAATGCATTAAATGTAAGATTTGAACTATGCACACACTTCGCCATGATATACAGTATTTACAACGCTTCTCCATTCCCGGGGTGCACAATTTGCTTTGGCCCAGCGCTAACACAGCTGGTTCAACTCTCTAACTAACGTTAGCCAGCCAAGAACTTGAATTAGATATGCTCGAACTGGGCTAAAACAAATATGCACTCCCTGATCACACAGCAAGAATGTATTGGAAAACACTGCAAATGTTGATGTTTACATAATTTATTAATCTGCACAAAGCATACATGTTTTGTCTTGAAGGCTTTCCACCCTATATTGTATGATGGAGCTACATAGCTAATAAAGGTGTTGGTAATCTGCTTCTGTTCCAGGCTACGGGGGGTCTCGTGTGCTCCTGGTGGGCCTCAGGGGCCTGGGGGCTGAAGTGGCCAAAAATCTAATCCTGGCTGGAGTGAAGGGGCTGACCCTGCTGGACCACGAACAGGTACAGCCCACAATACACAAAGTGTGTGTGTGTGTGTGTGGGGGGGGGGGGGGGGGGGTGTAACAGAGTTAGGTCAGAGGTAACCTAAAGTAACAGGTGTAAATAAGCAACTGAAACTGTCTTGACGAGAAGGAAAAACAATGTTTGGGGAGGTTCTCTTCTGCACTGTCCAACCAATCCAGTAAATGTGTAGGAGGAGTTAAGATGGAGTGTCAACCTTGTTAACATCCAAAAGTGGAAGTCGGGTGAAAGGCTCTTTCCATTCCCCCTGAAAACCGGAACATCCGGTTGTTGGGGACTCTGCAGAGGCTAGGTGAGAGGGAACCTTCCAAAGTAGGCTAATGGAGGGATGAAACACTGAGAAAATTGCAGGAGAATATAAATTAATTTTACAAACCACTAACTATTTCTGCTCTCTTTCTTCTCAGGTGACAGAGGAGTCATGTCGAGCCCAGTTTCTGATTCCAGTGACTGCTCAGGGCCAGAACCGAGCCCAGGCCTCCCTGGAGCGGGCCCAGTACCTCAACCCCATGGTGGAGGTGAAGGCAGACACAGACAGGGTGGAGACCAAACCAGACAAATTCTTCCTTCAATTTGAGGCAGTGAGTACAGTAGTGCAGGCCTATTGTCAAGATTACTTTTGTTAATTATTTTCTGTTACCCTAAATGGCCACTAGATGGTGCTTTTACACCATACGTCTTACTACATGTTGCTCTGGGCAGCAGACCAATGCCAGTATAGCACCTGTTTTGCACAGATTTTTTTCTGCAGTTTTTTTGTGGTTAATTTGTCACCCCTTTTTTCTCCCCAATTTCGTGGTATCCAATTGGTAGTAGTTACAGTCTTGTCTCATGGCTGCAACTCCCGTACGGACTCGGGAGAGGCGATGGTCGAGAGCCATGCGTCCAACCCAGAAGCCAGCCACACCAATGTGTCGGAGGAAACACCGTACACCTGGCGACCATGTCAGCGTGGTGCCCGCCACAGGAGTCGCTAGTGCGCGATGAGACAAGGATATACCTGCTGGCCAAACCCTCCCTAACCCGGATGACGCTGGGCCAATTGTGTGCCGCCCCATGGGCCTCCCGGTCGCGGCCGGCTGCGACAGAGCCTGGACTCCAACCCAGAAACTCTAGTGGCACAGATGCAGTGCCTTAGACCACTGCGTCACTCGGGGGGCCGATTTAAGCTGTTTTTGACTGATGATGAGTTCCATTGCATGTAGTTGCACTTTGTTCACAAAATTAATCTTTCTTTGTAGAACTTCGTAATAAGTGCTCCCGAGTGGCGCAGCGATCTAAGGTACTGCATCTTAGTGCCTTTGTTCGATTCCAGGCTGTATGACAACAGGCTGGAATTAGGAGTCCCATAGGGCGGCACACAATTGTCCCAGTGTTCTCCGGGTTAGGGTTTGCCCAGGGGTAGGCCGTCATTGTAAATAAGAATTTGCTCTTAAGTGATTTGCCTAGTTAAATAAAAAATACAAGTGCTTTTCATTGGCTATCCCTGTTAACTTCACCTACTTCCCCATAGTCAGATGAACTCATGGATACCATTTTTATTTCATCCAATATGAAGGAAGTTCTAGGTAGTTTTGTGAGCCAATGCTAACTAGCGTTAGCGCAATGACTGGACGTCTATGGTATCTACTCTACTAGCATGCTATTAGTGACCATAGACTTCTAGTCATTGCTCTTACTCTAGTTAGCAACTTCCTTCAAACTGCACTCAGACATACAAATAGTATCCACAAGTTCACCTGACTCTGGGGAAGTAGATAAAGGGATTTATGATGCATGTACATATTATTTATAAATTGACGGAGTAAGGGAATTGACAGTTGCCGGTAGGGGGGGGACAGAAAAAAATAAAGACACTCGAGTTTGGAGATAAATACGTTTATCTAACTTATGTCTGTACAGCCTACAAGTAGAAACATAGATTTTCTGTGGTGTTTGGTTCCAGACACACTGAAAAGCAAGCTGTCTGATGTGCTCTGCTCTCAAACATATAGTGGTGGGGTTTTGAAGAGACTCCTCATCAGATACTCATGGATTTTCAAAGCGCAAACAAGCCGCTTCCCCAGTCTGTCTGGTGGAGAAACAGCGGACGCGTCCCGGGGGGAGTGCTATTGGAAGTTCAGGAGGAGGGGGAGACGAAATGGGCTGTGCTGTAGACTGCCAGCTTTTTTTTATCTGCTAGCTATGTCTTGTCTGTGTGGCTCAGCATTGGGAAACTGGAACTGGTTTAAATTTGCTAGAATGCATGATAAGGGGCTGCTCTTTTTAGTCAGCGTGTTTTGGGATTAATATGTCTGGATTATAGCTTTGATCCCGAGAGAGTTTGGGTGTTTTTGTCTTTTTAGAGATCATTTGAGGCAACAATTCACACCCACAACAAACAAACTTACTAATTTACTTCACTCAGAACACTGGTATACTCTCCCTATTCTCACTCATGTACTCTCATTGAGCCTGTCATAACCACTCATTCTCTGCATGTCTTTCACTTCACTTCTCCCTTCACCTCCTACTAGACCCATTCTCCGTTAGGTTCCATTGTACAGATAAGATAAACACCCCCCCCCCCCTTTCCTTGCTTCCTTTTCACTCCCTCGTCTCTCAAACAATCCAGCTCAGTGTCCCTCTTCACAAAGCCCTTGCCGGAGGCCATTGAGAGGAGGTGTCCAAGCTGCACGCCTCCTTCAAAAGGAGGGAGGCTCTTTGGACAGACAGACAGGCTGTCCAGGCTGTTAAAAATCCCTGTCCCTGCCAGTACCAGCACTCCCAGTTCCCTCTGCCAATCCCGTCGAACTGCAGCAGTAGCCCAACATGTCCAGCCAGGGTCTCCCTCAGTGTCTGTCACCACAACAGAGGGCTTGCCTTTTTTTGTAGCTGGCAACTAAAGCCAATAGGACTTCTATAATAGTCTGTAAGGCTCTCCCTTCCCCCATAAGACCTTCTTCATATGAAGTTGAGGTGTGTGGTTCAAAGAAGATCTCCGGTCCATTTTTCAGGCATCAAGCACCCAGCTTTGATGATTAGTCTTATCGGTCTTCATTAGCTAAGGGCAAAGCAATTAAAAATAACTTCAACCATGCAGTAACATGTCAATCAGCTGCCCTTGGTAAAACACTGGCGCGTGTCATGACCTCAATGCTGGCACCTCCCAACGTTGTGGTACTTTGTGTTCCGGGAGGGACCAGCGTGTACATTGCAGGGATGCCACAGACAGATGCCCGTCAGCTGCCAGACAGCCCCTTATCTCTAGCCAAGTGTGGAGTGTGCTGGGTTTGGTCTGCAGGATAAGATGGACCCAGCCCACGGGTCAGTTTTTTAATAAGGCCAATCTTCTGTTCCCCACCCTGTTCAGCTAGAACACACTGGCCAAAACAATTCTTGTTTCTTCGACAATTCTCGATTCTTCGACAGAATGACATATTTTGTTTACTTGAACATGTTTTGTGTCAAAAGGACTCTCTCTAAAAGGTGTGTGTGTGCGTGTAAATCCAGAGTTAGGCCTACTTGTTGATCTAGTACTTTGTCATCATTCCCTGCAAGGTCTCTCAATGAACATGAACACTACATATACAAAATGTGTGGACACCCCTTCAAATTTTGGGATTTGGCTATTTCAGCCACACCCGTTGCTGACAGTTGTATAAAATCGAGCACACAGATATGCAATCTCCATAGACAAACATTGGCAGTAATTTGGCTTTACTGAAGAGCTCAGTGACTTTCAATGTGGCACTGTCATAGGATGCCACCTTTCCAACAAGTCAGTTCGTCAAATTTCTGCCATTCTCGAGTTGCCTGGTTAACTGTAAGTGCTGTTATTGTGAAGTGGAAACGTCTAGGAGCAACAACTGCTCAGCCACAAAGTGGTAGGCCACACAAGCTCACAGAATGAGACCGCCGAGTGCTCGGAGTTCCAAACTCCCTCTGGAAGCAACTTCCGCACAAGAACTGTTCGTCGGGAGCTTCATGAAATGGGTTTCCTTGATGTAGTGGCGTAAAGCTCACCACCGTTGAACTCTGGAGCAGTGGAAACGCGTTCTCTGGAGTGATTAATCACGCTTCACCATCTGGCAGTCACGCGGACGAATCTGGATTTGGCGTATGCCGAGAGAACTCTACTTGCCCCAATACATAGTGCCGACTAAAGTTTGGTGGAGGAGGAATAATGGTCTGGGGCTGTTTTTCATGATGCATGCTAGGCCACTTAGTTCCAGTGAAGGGAAATCTTAATGCTACAGCATACAATGACATTCTAGACGATTCTGTGCTTCTAACTTTGTGGCCCTTTCCTGTTTCAGCATGACATTGCCCCCGTGCACAAAGCAAGGTCCACTCAGAAATGGTTTATCGAGATCTGTGTCAATGAACTGGCCTGCACATAGCCCTGACCTCAACCCCATCAAACAGCTTTGGGATGAATTGAAACGCAGACTTCGAGCCAGGCCTAATCACCCAACATCAGTGCCTGACCTCACTAATGCTCTTGTGGCTGCGTGGAAGCAAGTCCCCTTCAGCAATGTTCCAACATCTCGTAGAAAACCTTCGCAGAAGAGTGGAGGTTGTTCTAGCAGCAAAGGGGGGACAAACTCCATATTAATGCCCATGATTTTGGAATGAAATGTTCAATGAGCCGGTGTCCACATACTTTTGATCATGTGGTGTAGTGAGCACTATGGGAGTTGTAGTTTTAGCTGCTCTCTCTGACTTTGTCCTCCCCTCCCTTGTTCCTCTCAGGTGTGTCTGACAGGCTGCTCGAGGGATCTGATGGTGCGCGTGGACCATCTCTGTGCCCAGCACAACATCAAGGTCTTCTGTGGCGATGTCTTTGGTTACCATGGATACATGTTCTCTGACCTTGGCCAGGAGCACAACTATGTTGAGTGAGTGTTGTGTTTGATTGTCGAGTGTCTGTTTAATTTACTTGTCTTGATTGGTCCTCAGTTATGCTCATCTGTCCCTTGTTTTGATGCCCTCGTCCAGGGAGAAGCCCAAAGTAGTCAAGCCCAAAACAGACGAGTCCAATGATGGACCTGAGGCCAAGAAACCAAAGGTTGACCCCAATGAGACCACCATGATCAAAAAGGTGAGCGTTGTATAAAAAATAGCTCAGTTAGTGTTTTATCAATGTAATGAATGTTATCCTCCTCCACATCTAATGACGGCATGTTCCCTGCCCTTTGGCGCTCTCTCTATCCCAACTGAACAGACTGCCAGCTTCTGCTCATTGAAAGTGGCTCTGGAAGTGGATTGGACCAATGAGAAGGCCAAGAGCAGCCTGAAGCGCACCCCCGTGGACTACTTCCTGCTACACGGTACCTGCGCCTCAATAATTCCACAAAGCCATTGGATATAAATATCCATTTGATAAAAGAGAGTTGGATCACTAACTGGCTGCCATCGCGTCTTTTTTTCTTTTGTCATAAGAAACAGTGGAGCTATAGATTGGTGCCCTCTACACGTGAGCGCCTGCAGCTCCAATGATATCGCCCACCACTTTCCTGTTTTGGTTGTTGTAGCATTGCATCCTGTTCCAGTTCCTAGTCTGATATGGTCCCTTTATTAGCCTTCAGCTGGCTTCATAGACCGTCTTAACATGGCTCTGTTTCCATCACAGGCTCTCCAGTCGTGTGTGACTTTAGAACAGACACAAACCGCTAGGCACCACCCACCACACCACACTACCCCCGCAAGGCTGCCAACTCTATCCTGCCCCTGTTGTTTGGCTAATATTAATATAACAGCCGGAAAGGAAAGAAGCTGTTCTTTTGTTTGTTTTTGTGGTTTTCAGAGCTGTTCTACAGCATTTGTGTTTCTATAATTAGGTCTAGACGTTGTGGTATCTCTCGACTGAGCTGTTCTTGAGGAAGTGGAGCTTCCTCTGTTACTGTGTCCCAGGAGTGTGTGTGGGAGGGGGTTAGCCTACTGTATGAAACCATAACGTCTCCAGAGGAATGGAAGGCAGAGCAGGCGTGGGGGGCACAGGATGGTTTTCCCTCAACTTTGATTTAGTTAATGTCATTTGAATGTGTTGTTTTTGCTTCATCCCTGTTTGAATCTGGTCAAGAATGTTCCAGACTACTCATTTAAGACAATGTTTACTGGTGTACTTTGCACAAATGTATTTGTACACTTACATATTGTGTTAATCCGTGCCAGGTTTTGAGATAATTCTGTGATGTTTAGTTGGTGATGATTCAGGTGATGGTGATTGATGTTGGGTTTTATGTGTGTGCTCACGTGCGTGTGTACTAGCGAGGTGTCAGTCTGGTGGAAATAGCCGTGGGCAGACTGGGCTCCATGATGTGATTGATGGACAGCTAAAAAGAGGATGTTATGACACCTGTTTAACACTGAGTGGGCGAGGAGAGCTGCCAGCCTTAAAGGGGGGTTTAGAGCCTAAAACGTCTCAGTGGCAATGGTACGTCCATCTCTTGTTTATTATTTGCCTTTTAGTAATATTCAGACTCCAAACCACATCCTCCTCATTTTAGCACATCTGCCCACGGTCTCGCACATGATGGGTGTAGTACTAGTGGTGCGTGCTGACAGGACAAGGACAAGAGTCATAGATGTCTGATCACGGCCTTGTCAAACTGATCAAAAACTGCAAATTTTCATGGGATGATCAATATTTAATTGGAAGTTTGTGTGCACTTTTTTTCTGTGAGTGGAAGTGAAGCTATCCAGCCAGTGTCATTCGAGCAAGTGATAGAATGACAACCCCACTGACATTTCCTTAGTAACATATTCTGTGTTGGGTGGAAAACGTAGCTTGGTATATGTAGCAACTTCTTAACCCATACAATCAGAGCTTCTTCTGTGTCTTCTATGGTTTCCTGCACTTCTCCACCACTCGCCCTGTGGTTCACACTCTCTCTGCGTTCCTCGCTTCTCTCCCACAGTACTGCTGAAGTTCCGTACAGACAAAGGTCGTGACCCCCACCCAGAAAGCTTTGAGGCGGACGCCACGCTCCTGAGACAGATCCGGGATGATGTCCTGGAGGCCATGGGGCTGAGTAGCGAGCTGCTGCCTCACGACTTTGTCAGGTAACTGGCTCAATTCAATGCATCACTTGACAGCCATTCGCATATTTAGTTGGACTCTTAGTAATATGTATGTAGGGGACTGTTGTTTGTAGGGGACTGTTGTTTGTAGGGGACTGTTGTTTGTAGGGGACTGTTGTTTGTAGGGGACTGTTGTTTGTAGGGGACTGTTGTTTGTAGGGGACTGTTGTTTGTAGGGGACTGTTGTTTGTAGGGGACTGTTGTTTGTAGGGGACTGTTGTTTGTAGGGGACTGTTGTTTGTAGGGGACTGTTGTATATGCCAGTGAAGGTAGTTCTTAGATATATCAAAGATAATCTGTGACTGACTGCTCCATTCTGAGCTATTTCAGATTTTCAGAGTTAAGACAATTGTTAATTCATTCTTATGAACTCCAGAGTTAATGTATTTCTGTTTGACAGTCATGTTGTTGTTTTGTGATGTCATCAGCTACTGCTTCTCTGAGATGGCCCCTGTGTGTGCTGTGGTGGGAGGAGTGCTGGGACAGGAGGTTGTCAAGGTTGGTTGTCAAGATTTTTTGTTATTTTTTTTGTATATTGACTTCCCATTAGTTGCTGTAACTTGAAATCATTCAGACTAGAGGTCGACCGATTATGATTTTTCAATGCCGATACCGATACCGATTTATTGGGGGACCATAAAAAGCAGGTACCGATTAATCAGCCGATTTTTAAAATAATAATAAAAATTATATATTTATATATATATATATATTATATATAATAATAATACTTTTTAAAATAATAATAATATTTTTAAATGTATTTATTTGTAATAATGACAATTACAACAATACTGAATGAACACTTTTATTTTAACTTAATATAATACATCAATCAAATCAATTTAGCCTCAAATAAATAATGAAACATGTTCAATTTGGTTTAAATCATTCAAAAACAAAGTGTTGGAGAAGAAAGTAAAAGTGCAATATGTGCCATGTAAAAAAGTTAACGTTTAAGTTCCTTGCTCAGAACATGAGAACATATGAAAGCTGGTTGTTCCTTTTAACATGAGTCTTCAATATTCTCAGATAAGAAGTTTTAGGTTGAGGTTATTATAGGAATTATAGGACTATTTCTCTCTATACCATTTGTATTTCATATACCTTTGACTATTGGATGTTCTTATAGGCACTTTAGTATTACCAGTGTAACAGTATAGCTTCAGTCCCTCTCCTCGCCCATACCTGGGCTCGAAACAGGAACACATCGACAACTGCCACCCTCAAAGCATCGTTACCCATCGCTCCACAAAAGCTGCGGCCCTTGCAGCGCAAGGGGATCAACTACTCCAAGTCTCCGAGCGAGTGACGTTTGAAACGCTATTAGCGTGCACCCCACTAACTAGCTAGCCATTTCACATCGGTTACACCAGCCTAATCTCGGGAATTGATAGGCTGTAAGTCATAAACAGCTCAATGCTTGAAGCACAACGAAGAGCATCTGGCAAACGCACTAAAGTGCTGTTTGAATGAATTCTTACGAGCCTGCTGCTGCTTACCATCGCTCAGTCAGACTGCTCTATCAAATATCAAATCATAGACTTAATTTTAACATAATAACACACAGAACTATGAGCCTTTGGTCATTAATATGGTTCAATCCGGAAACTATAATTTCGCAAAACATTCAGTGAAATACGGAACCGTTCCATATTTTATCTAACCGATGGCATCCCTAAGTCTAAATATTGCTTTTACATTGCACAACCTTCAATGTTATGTCATAATTATGTACAATTCTGGCAAATTAATTACGGTCTTTGTTAGGAATAAATGCACTTCACACAGTTCGCAACGAGCCAGGCGGCCCAAACTGCTGCCATATACCTTAACTGCTTGCATGGAACGCAAGAGAAGTGACACAATTTCCCTAGTTATAAGAAATTCATGTTAGCAGGCAATATTAACTAAATATGCAGGTTTAAAAAATATATACTTGTGTATTGATTTTAAGAAAGGCATTGATGTTTATGATTAGGTACACATTGGTGCAACGACAGTGCTTTTTTTGCGAATGCGCTTGTTAAATCATCACCATTTGGCGAAGTAGGCTGTGATTCGATGAGAAATTAACAGGCACCGCATCGATTATATGCAACGCAGGACACGCTAGATAAACTAGTAATATCATCAACCATGTGTAGTTAACAAGTGATTATGTTAAGATTGATTGTTTTTTATAAGATAAGTTTAATGCTAGCTAGCAACTTACATTGGCTTCTTGCTGCCCTCGCGTAACAGGTAGTTAGCCTGCAACGCAGGCTCCTCGTGGAGTGCAATGTAAGGCAGGTGGTTAGAGTGTTGGACTAGTAACCGGAAGGTTGCAAAAAATAATCCCCCAGCTGACAAGGTAAAAATCTGTCGTTATGCCCCTGAACAAGGCAGGTGACCCACCATTCCTAGGCCGTCATTGAAAATAAGAATGTGTCCTTAACTGACTTGCCTAGATAAATAAAGGTATAAAAAAAATCGTCCACAATCGGTGTCCAAAAATACCGATTACCGATGTGTTATGAAAACTTGAAATCGGCCCTAATTAATCGGCCATTCCGATTAATCGGTCAACCTCTAATTTATACTCTACTGACTATACTGGCTCTGAACTAGTGTGAAAAATCACACACCAGACTGTCTGCACCACATTTACTGTTGTGCAGCTTTCACTGGGGAGAAAGATGGCATGTTATATTTTGGGGAGGCAGAAAGCTAACCACTTGACAGCAGGCCGCTTCACTTGATTCTGGGTTCAATCCAGAAATACCCACTGATATGTTTCAGTCCTGTGGGGCTTTTGGGGAGATGTAGAGTACCAGTGTGTCTCTTTGGTGTGGCTGTTTTGGATATGACCTGGGTATTGGAAAAATAAGGGAAGTGTCACAGTCCTACCTGTGTTTGAGAGTTGAGGAAGCCAGGTAACGTCAGTCAGTACAGACAACCCACTCAGCGGGATTATGGCACTGTGCCAGGCTGTCTGATGTAATGATGAAACTGCCTGCAACCGGCAGACATCGCACTGGGTGAAGTCAAGTGATCACCGATCACACAGCGGACCCCGCGCTCACGCAGTGGAGCGGACACTAGAGTACACCCCATGTATCCCTTGCAGGGAAATCTGCTGAAGCTCCCACAGCAAAGCTATTGTGGGTGTAGTTTGAGAGATGGTGAGGTAGTGTGTGTGTGGTTGGTATTAACGTCACTGTGTGTTTCTACAGGCTCTTTCCCAGAGAGACGCACCACACAAGAACTTCTTCTTCTTTGACGGTATGAAGGGCAGCGGGGTGGTGGACTACTTTGGCCCAAAGTGATCGACCAGACTCCCACCAAAGGAGGGAGAGGTGTGTGCATAGGACATATGCAGTAACAGTTTTGAGTTGAGTTATTTTTTTTTTTCCAGTCAGACTATTTATCAATGTGTAACCATTCACCTCAGCTGAAAGTTCAAGTGTTTCAATAGGTGAAAAGAATTTGTCATTGTACATATTCTCTTTTTCATACCTAGGCACACAACACCCCTATTAGACGGTCTCTGCAGCCTACGTTTTGGAATGTCATTTTTTGAGGGTCTGTTAAACTATCCATTTGTTTCAAGTACACAGTTTTTACATTTTGTAATAAAAATATTGTGAACCAAATTAGTCTGAGGGGTTATTTGGAAATTCTAAGTAGTGATAGTGTTGGAAAAAGTACTCAATTGTCATGCTTGAGTAAAAGTAAAGATTTCTTAATAGAAAATTATTCAAGTGAAAATCACCCAGTAAAATACTTCTTGAGTAAAAGTATTTGGTTTTAAATATACTTAAGCATAAAAAGTCATTTTAATTGCTAAAAAAAAGTGGAAGGAAACGTATAAATCATTCTTGTTTTTAGAGTTTTTTTTTTACAATTTACGGATAGCCAGAGGCACACTTCAACACTCAGACATAATTTACAAACGAAGCATGTGTTTAGTGAGTCCACCAGATCAGAGGAAACGGAGATGACCGAGGATGTTCTCTTGATAAGTGTGTAAATTGGAAAATGTTTCTAACCTACTTAAGCATTCAAAATATAATGAGTACTTTTGGGTGTCATGTAAAATGTTTGGAGTAAAAAGTGCATTATTTTTCTTTAGGAATGTAGTGAAGTAAAACTTGTAAAAAATATAACTAGAAAAGGGAACTACAGGTATCACAAAAAAACGAATGAAATTTTAAAGTATTTTTACTTAAGTAGTTTATACCACTGAGTAGTGACATTGAATGACTCAATGGTTGTCGCAGTGGATCATATAGGTTCAAATGAGTGGATATACGGCCTGGTGTTAAGTGCATGATGTCATGCCACGTGGGTGAAAGAGCTGATATCAGTGCCCTGCAGCAGCAAAACAAAGGGACTGTTTCAGGTGCTTCCAAGAAATGCCAAACAGGCCAATAATGAGCAGGGTAGTTTCCTCTTCGGTCACCCAAACAAGGGATCTCTCCCTCCATCATCGGCAGGTGGATGGACCGGTAGAACTGGTCTAGCAGGTACTATAGGTAGGTACATGCAGGGAGTGGCAACCCCCTACACAGAGGGCCCCATGTACATTAGAAGTGGTGAGCTATTGACATTTGACTGACTTCTCATTTACATTTGGTATTTAGCAGACGCTATTATCCAAAGCGACATACAGTAGTAAGTGCATACATTTAGTTTTTTAAATTCTGGTGCCCCGTGGGAATCGAACCCACAACCTCAAGCGCCATGCTCTACCAAATGAGACACACAGGAAATCTCTAGGCATTTTGAAAGTGTATTTTACTTGGCTGTGTAGACTACTATTTTCTGCATTTATAATGCCCTTGCGAGAAATGACCACGTGTTGTATGGTGAAACTGTCAATGTAAAGGATGTTTTTACATTTTTTTATGTGTTTTTGTCAACCTAGAGGGACAAAGCAGCATGATATTCCACATAGTTTGTGTTTGTTTGTGTATCTGTTTGTGACTTATTGAAGGGAGAAAAAGCATCTTGGTACCAAATGTCTTGTTTTTCGACTGCAGAGGGAATTTGTGGAAAGGAAAACAGCCAGAGCCTTGAAATGAGACACATGACTGATTAAGCCCCATAAGGAGTCACTGCTCTTTTCCTGGGATTAGGAAAAAGCAGGTTTTATTACGGATATGGCTTTAAGCCCATCCTTTTAATTAAAGCACGTCTCTTATCTCCTCTCGCTGACCAACCCACTAATCCCCCTCTCCCACTCACCAAAAAAAGCTACCCCCTCCAGCACTGGTCATTCATTTTGTAAAGACTGAGCAGCAAAGATCCAAGCGGTCGCTCCCGACACCAATCACAATGGGGCCCTCATTCTGCCACTGACGCGGAGAGATTCAATTGGTTCATATAAGGCACATAGTGCAGGTAAGGACCTCTGGCCCAGATGTTATCTGTTGACTCATTGCAACGGGGGTCGGGATCTTATTCATTATAAGTAGGTGTCGTTCTTGTTTTTGAGACGATGTGCAATCCAGGCCATGTTTAGAACCACGAGAACAACAAACAACAAAGCCTTCCTGAATAGAGGACATAGCCTACAGTTCAACAATCTCGAAATATTCCCACGTAATATCATTAGCAGCCAGCATCAGAGCATTACACACGTACATGTTTTTAAGCTTGCATTACTGTGTAGTTACTCAAGATGTCTTTGTGTTCGTGTGATCTGTTTTCTGGGAATCCCTGACATGTTCTCCTAATATGTGGTGTTACTGTTTGTCACGCACCTCCAGACCAGCACACTGACCATCACACGCTAGTCACAGTCCCCCATTCATCCACCAACAGGAATCAGGTGACAAACTACAAAGAGTCATTGGTGTGATAAGATCTTACCAGTATAATAGAGTAGCAGAAACAGTAGACCAGTAAAAGAACATAACCTGAGATTGTTCTTTAATCCAGGGCCATGAGGATAAAGTACTTTTGAACCAACTGAAGTCATTGTATTAACTTTGCGCTGCAAAGGTCCACTATCCTTTTTATCACAGACAATCATATCCTTCTGTTATAATCTTTATTTTAAAGGTCCAATGCAGCTATTTTTTATCTCAATATCAAAGCATTTTTGGGTAACAATTAAGTACCTTATTGTAGTTGTATTCACTTAAAATGGTCAAAAAGAAACAAAAATAGCATCTTAGCAAAGAGCAATTACTCAAGCAAAGGTTTTGTTTGGACTGTCTGGGAGTGGTCTGGATCGAGAACTAGCTGTTATTCACAGGCAGGTTTAGAACTTTTTTTCTTATTGATCTATTAACTCATGTACTGCCTGGTGATGTCACCTGGCAGGCCAAATCTCCCTCGAACCAAACAGGCAGTCTTTCAGGCAGTCTTTTCAAACAGCTCTTACACTAAAAGGGCTGTATTATAATTGTCCCAATTTCAGAGTATTATTCCAACCTCATAGTGAGAAAAAACGCATTTTTGACTGCACTGGGCCTTTAATAAATCTGATAATCTTACAAAAAAATACAAGCGAAAACAAGTAAATAGATTTCATATCTTTATTGTTAATAAGGAAACAAATCTGTACAAAAATTTCATGTAGAAAGTTCAGTAAAAAAAAAAAAATCAAAAACAGCAAATTTACACTGCATGAAACTGAGAATGAGATTCCCACAAAAAAATGTGGTGCTACTTTACAGCAGTGCCGTCCCTCTGTGAGAAAGTACATTGGAGAATGGAACCACAAGAAGTCACATAGTCGCCACAGGAAGTGAACCACGCCACGGCACACACCACAGGATGTCATGAGGCTGTCACAGGAAATGAACAACACGTGCTCCGAACGCTATAGGGGACGCCCAGTTTCCCACAGAAAAAAAGGTGCTTGGTTATTCCCACAGGTTCTTTGCTTAAAGGTGCAATGACATTGCAAAAAGGGGCTCAAAAAAATAAATAACCTGAACTGAAAACAAAGCATAGACTGCAGTAATGTTAAGGCCTTATAAGTGATACAGTATGGCAACACAGAAAATAGGATGATCACAGTTGTATCCATCAGAAGGTCTATTTCAGGTTTACATGGCAAGTTGGGACTGTGTTAACCTCTTGGGTTCAAGGTTAAAACTGTAGGCTTCAGTGAAGGCTGTTTCTCCCACTTGACATGCAAACGTTCTCAACTGATTTCAACCACTACATTGCTTGTTGTTGTGACCTCTTTCTAGACATTTGTTCCTCTTTGTAATGCTTTGAATTGATAGGGACAGCTGTTGGTTCACAAAAAATGGTTGATGTTTCTTAAAAGCCCTGATTTCCTGGACGCTTTGAGATAAAACGTTGTGTACAAACTGACTATGGAAACTTTTCAATGGAATGCCTTGGCAAAGACAGATATTAATGCGCTAACACAGTTGATGGTTCACCCTTTGTGTAACTGTTGATGAACTAACTGGTCAAGTTATTCCAGTCTATTGTCAGATATTTATCTTTAAGCTTATTCCATCCTCATTTTATGGGTTCTTGGCTTTCAGATAGATTTAGAATTAATTTTTTATTAGGAATGAAAAAAAAAACTTATTTCACACAGAAAAAGTAAATACAAATTGTATTTTTGAAAATGAAACAAAATGCTACAAAACGTGTTTAACGTCAAAATAAACAAAGGTCTTCAGTTTCTTCTCCCAAACTACAATACATGTATTATACAATTGAGGGGCAATTTGATTATCATTTAGTAATCTTTAGTAATCATGAAAAGATAAACATCCAAGTCATGTTTTAACCAGAAATACCATCTCAAATCCACTGGATTTAAATACACTAACTGCTTCCAACTGTTGATCCAAAGACAAAAACAACTGCACACATGGCAGATTTCAAACACAAACAGAGAACTTACAATTTAAGTATGTTTAAAGCTAATTGAATCTCATCCAATGATAACAGGTCTTCACGATGGCTTGTTACTGGCTCCTCCTATCCACCTCCAAACCAAACCACCATCTCCCAAAACAAATATATACAAACAATTTAACACTGGTAATAACAGTGGGATTGTCCGACAGTGCTACAGCTCAACTCAGAGCCTCCAATAGAAGTGATGGTCTGGTAACTGGCTCATATAGTGTTCAGTGTAAATGTAAATGTAAATGTAAATGTGTGTGTGTGTGTGTGTGTGTGTGTGTGTGTGTGTGTGTGTGTGTGTGTGTGTGTCAACCACTGCTCCATCCAGGGTCCCACACACCAACCACTGATTGTCCAGGTGATGGGAGCGATAGAAAGGCACAGAGAGGTCAATGAAATGTATTCAGATTTGAAGGGAAGAGTAGCATACATATCAATTTATATACACCACTACACTCTTAGGAAAAAAGGTGCTATCTAGAACCTAAAAGGGTTCTTCGGCTGTGCCCATAGAACCATTTCGAAGAACCCTTTTTGGTTCCAGGTAGAATCCAAAAGGGTTCTCCTATGGGGACAGCCAGATAACCCTTTTGGAACCGTTTTTACTAAGAGTGTACTGGCTCTGTTTACCAAGTCAAGTTGGTCCTGTCTGAAACTATAGGCCGACCTCTACAGCAGATCCCATATAGTATATCGCTATAACTTATCCCAGTAGTAAGCTTGGCTCATCCAGCGATATAAACTGATTCGTATTAACCATAGTGTGACTTACAGGGGATTCTACACAGGCCCCTCAGTACCCGCATCAAGCCATGCTGTCGAGCAGTTGAATTGCTCATTCTACTGTACCATGACCTTAATTGGAAGAAGTTGTACACACACATACAGGAGCCATAGCCTCTCCGTCAGGTAAAGCCCTCACGTCGCCACCACACCACACATCAGTGTGCTTCACAGTTTACAAAAAAGGACAGGAACACACAGAAGCCCACACGGTCTGGGAGACCAACCTGGGTCAGAATGCTTCATCAGGAGCTGTCCCAAAGAGAGATTGAAAAAAAAATATATATATATATACATATATATATATACACAAGATGTACAAAAGAGACTAAACAAAAGGGGTTCGTCCGATCCAGCGGACTGAGTCCATTCTGAAGCAGTCTGTGATTGGTCCAGTAGGGAGCTCCGGCGTGTCCAATCCCTAGGGTCAGTCTATCTCAGTCGGTACAGAATGCTGAGGGTATCCGAGAGGAAGTTGAGGACTCCTAGACATAGGCCTCTCCAGTCCTGCCGTTGGGGGATGCCACCCTGAGAGAGAGCGAGAGAGCGAGAGAGAGAGAGAGCGAGAGAGCGAGAGAGAGAGAGAGAGAGAGAGAGAGAGAGAGAGAGAGAGAGAGAGAGAGAGAGAGAGAGAGAGAGAGAGAGGAAATTAGTCCTCAGCTCCAAAATAATTGTGGCCTTTCAATCTTGACGCTTGTTCAAATGATCATTTGTGGACAAAGTGACCTTGGCAAACCATGGATATGATGAAGAGTCTGACTCTGAGACAGTAAATAAGGGATAGAGGTTACATTGTTGATGATTGCAGTGTAACACCACACGGACATAAGTGACCTAACACTGAATTGACTTAGCTCTCAAGATATATTTAGAATAGCTTGGGTCTTTATAAACAATTTCACCAAAAAATGAATTTAGAAATGCCATAGGATAGCATCCACTGTCCCCTGCTTTAAGAGAAAGCCTATACCATAATGATAGGATGTTGTGGCTATGTGCAACCACTATTACACAGTTTATTACTTTCTAGATCCCATACTTTTTAATGGCTTTAATATCCACTTGCTGGAACAGCTGAGATGTTATCGCGTGCGAGTCTATCTGTGTGGGTGTGTCTGTCTGTGTGTATACAGTGCACCTGGGTGGAGTTAGGCAGTCTCAGAAAGACACTGTCTGCAAAACAGAGGCAGGAGAGGCGACACATCGCCCGTCAACAGCAGCTTTGAGTCACACACTAAAAATAACCCCGCTCTTTAGTAGGAGAGAGAGAGGTGAAAAAGAGAAGACGAGAGAGTGTGTGTGAATGTGAGAAAGAGAAGTAGTGAAAACCAGACACTGACAGACAGAGAAAAGTAATGAAAACCAGACACTGACAGACAGAGAGAAGTAATGAAAACCAGACACTGACAGACAGAGAGATGCTAGCAGAGAGCTTAAAATACACAAAGAAATAGAGGAGAGTTACAGCTCAGACTCAGAGGGAGGGAGGGAGAAAGAGAGGAGAGATACAGCTCAGACTCAGACTCAGAGAGAGAGAGAGGAGAGATACAGCTCAGACTCAGAGAGAGGGAGGGAGAGAGGAGAGTTACAGCTCAGACTCAGAGAGAGGGAGGGGGAAAGAGAGGAGGGTTACAGCTCAGACTCAGAGAGAGGGAGGGAGAAAGAGAGGAGAGATACAGCTCAGACTCAGAGAGAGAGAGAGAGGAGAGATACAGCTCAGACTCAGAGAGAGAGAGAGGAGAGATACAGCTCAGACTCAGAGAGAGGGAGGGAGAAAGAGAGGAGAGATACAACTCAGACTCAGAGAGGGAGGGAGAAAGAGAGGAGAGTTACAGCTCAGACTCAGAGAGAGGGAGGGAGAAAGAGAGGATAGTTACAGCTCAGACTCAGAGAGAGGGAGAGAGAAAGAGAGGAGAGATACAGCTCAGACTCAGAGAGAGGGAGGGAGAAAGAGAGAATGTATGCACACATGACTGTAAGTCGCTTTGGATAAAAGCGTCTGCTAAATGGCATATATTATTATTATTATAGTTACAGCTCAGACTCAGAGAGAGGGAGGGAGAAAGGGAGGAGAGTTACAGCTCAGACTCAGAGAGGGGGGGGGGAGAGAGGAGAGTTACAACTCAGACTCAGAGAGAGAGAGGGAGAAAGAGAGGAGAGTTACAGCTCAGACTCAGAGAGAGAGGGGGGGAAAGAGAGGAGAGTTACAGCTCAGACTCAGAGAGATGGAGGGAGAAAGAGAGGAGAGTTACAGCTCAGACTCAGAGAGAGGGAGGGAGAAAGATAGGATAGTTACAGCTCAGACTCAGAGAGAGGGAGGAAGAGAGGAGAGTTACAGCTCAGACTCAGAGAGAGGGAGGGAGAAAGAGAGGAGAGTTACAGCTCAGACTCAGAGAGAGGCAGGGAGAAAGAGAGGAGAGTTACAGCTCAGACTCAGAGAGAGGGAGGAAGAGAGGAGAGTTACAGCTCAGTCTCAGAGAGGGGGGGGAGAGGAGAGTTACAGCTCAGACTCAGAGTGAGAAAGAGAGAAGAATTACAGCTCAGGCTCAGAGAGAGACAGGGAGAAAGAGAGGATAGTTACAGCTCAGACTCAGAGATAGGGAGGGAGAAAGAGAGGAGATACAGCTCAGACTCAGAGAGAGGGAGGGAGAAAGAGAGGAGAGTTACAGCTCAGACTCAGAGAGAGGGAGGGAGAAAGAGAGGAGAGTTACAGCTCAGACTCAGAGAGAGGGAGGGAGAAAGATAGGATAGTTACAGCTCAGACTCAGAGAGAGGGAGGGAGAAAGAGAGGATAGTTACAGCTCAGACTCAGAGAGAGGGAAGAAGAGAGGAGAGTTACAGCTCAGACTCAGCGAGAGAGAGGGAGGGAGAAAGAGAGGATAGTTACAGCTCAGACTCAGAGAGAGGGAGGGAGAAAGAGAGGAGAGTTACAGCTCAGTCTCAGAGAGGGGGGGAGAGAGGAGAGTTACAGCTCAGACTCAGAGAGAGATAGTGAGAAAGAGAGAAGAATTACAGCTCAGGCTCAGAGAGAGACAGGGAGAAAGAAAGGATAGTTACAGCTCAGACTCAGAGATAGGGAGGGAGAAAGAGAGGAGAGATACAGCTCAGACTCAGAGAGAGGGAGGGAGAAAGAGAGGATAGTTACAGCTCAGACTCAGAGAGGGAGGGAGAAAGAGAGGAGAGTTACAGCTCAGACTCAGAGAGACGGAGGGAGAAAGAGAGGAGAGATACAGCTCAGACTCAGAGAGGGGGAGGGAGAAAGAGAGGAGAGTTACAGCTCAGACTCAGAGAGAGGGAGGGAGAAAGAGAGGAGAGTTACAGCTCAGACTCAGAGAGAGGGGGGGAGAAAGAGAGGAGAGATACAACTCAGACTCAGAGAGAGGGAGGGAGAAAGAGAGGAGAGTTACAGCTCAGTCTCAGAGAGGGGGGGAGGAGAGTTACAGCTCAGACTCAGAGAGAGAGAGGAGAATTACAGCTCAGGCTCAGAGAGAGAGAGGGAGAAAGAGAGGATAGTTACAGCTCAGACTCAGAGAGAGGGAGGGAGAAAGAGAGGAGAGATACAGCTCAGACTCAGAGAGAGGGAGGGAGAAAGAGAGGATAGTTACAGCTCAGACTCAGAGAGAGGGATGGAGAAAGAGAGGAGAGTTACAGCTCAGACTCAGAGAGGGGGGGGAGAGATACAGCTCAGACTCAGAGAGAGAGAGGGAGAAAGAGAGGAGAATTACAGCTCAGACTCAGAGAGAGATGGGGGAGAAAGAGAGGATAGTTACAGCTCAGACTCAGAGAGAGGGAGGGAGAAAGAGAGGAGAGTTACAGCTCAGTCTCAGAGAGGGGGGGAGAGAGGAGAGTTACAGCTCAGACTCAGAGAGAGATAGTGAGAAAGAGAGAAGAATTACAGCTCAGGCTCAGAGAGAGACAGGGAGAAAGAGAGGATAGTTACAGCTCAGACTCAGAGATAGGGAGGGAGAAAGAGAGGAGAGATACAGCTCAGACTCAGAGAGAGGGAGGGGGAAAGAGAGGATAGTTACAGCTCAGACTCAGAGAGAGGGAGGGAGAAAGAGAGGAGAGTTACAGCTCAGACTCAGAGAGACGGAGGGAGAAAGAGAGGAGAGATACAGCTCAGACTCAGAGAGGGGGAGGGAGAAAGAGAGGAGAGTTACAGCTCAGACTCAGAGAGAGGGAGGGAGAAAGAGAGGAGAGTTACAGCTCAGACTCAGAGAGAGGGGGGGAGAAAGAGAGGAGAGATACAACTCAGACTAAGAGAGAGGGAGGGAGAAAGAGAGGAGAGTTACAGCTCAGTCTCAGAGAGGGGGGGGAGAGTTACAGCTCAGACTCAGAGAGAAAGAAGAGAATTACAGCTCAGGCTCAGAGAGAGAGAGGGAGAAAGAGAGGATAGTTACAGCTCAGACTCAGAGAGAGGGAGGGGGAAAGAGAGGAGAGATACAGCTCAGACTCAGAGAGAGGGAGGGAGAAAGAGAGGATAGTTACAGCTCAGACTCAGAGAGAGGGATGGAGAAAGAGAGGAGAGTTACAGCTCAGACTCAGAGAGGGGGGGGAGAGATACAGCTCAGACTCAGAGAGAGGGAGGGAGAAAGAGAGGATAGTTACAGCTCAGACTCAGAGAGAGGGATGGAGAAAGAGAGGAGAGTTACAGCTCAGACTCAGAGAGGGGGGGGGGGAGATACAGCTCAGACTCAGAGAGAGAGAGGGAGGAAGAGAGGAGAATTACAGCTCAGACTCAGAGAGAGATGGGGGAGAAAGAGAGGATAGTTACAGCTCAGACTCAGAGAGAGGGAGGGAGAAAGATAGGATAGTTACAGCTCAGACTCAGAGAGAGGGAGGGAGTAAGAGATGAGAAATACAGCTCAGACTCAGAGAGATGGAGGGAGAAAGAGAGGAGAGTTACAGCTCAGACTCAAGAGAGAGGGAGGGAGAAAGAGAGGAGAGATACAGCTCAGACACAGACTCAGAGAGAGAGATGGGGGAGAAAGAGAGGATACAGCTCAGACTCAGAGAGGGAGGGAGAAAGAGAGGAGAGTTACAGCTCAGACTCAGAGAGAGGGAGGGGGAAAGAGAGGAGAAATACAGCTCAGACTCAGAGAGAGGGAGGGAGAAAGAGAGGAGAGTTACAGCTCAGAGTCAGAGAGAGGGAGGGAGAAAGAGAGGAGAGTTACAGCTCAGACTCAGAGAGAGGGATGGAGAAAGAGAGAAGAGTTACAGCTCAGAGTCAGAGAGAGGGAGGGAGAAAGAGAGGAGAGATACAGCTCAGACTCAGAGAGAGAGAGGGAGAAAGAGAGGAGAATTACAGCTCAGACTCAGAGAGAGAGAGGGAGAAAGAGAGGATAGTTACAGCTCAGACTCAGAGAGAGGGAGGGAGAAAGATAGGATAGTTACAGCTCAGACTCAGAGAGAGGGAGGGAGAAAGAGAGGAGAGTTACAGCTCAGACTCAGAGAGAGGGAGGGAGAAAGAGAGGAGAATTACAGCTCAGACTCAGAGAGAGAGAGGGAGAAAGAGAGGATAGTTACAGCTCAGACTCAGAGAGAGGGAGGGAGAAAGATAGGATAGTTACAGCTCAGACTCAGAGAGAGGGAGGGAGAAAGAGAGGAGAGTTACAGCTCAGACTCAGAGAGAGGGAGGGAGAAAGAGAGGAGAGATACAGCTCAGACTCAGAGAGATGGAGGGAGAAAGAGAGGAGAGTTACAGCTCAGACTCAAGAGAGGGAGGGAGAAAGAGAGGAGAGTTACAGCTCAGACTCAGAGAGAGGGAGGGAGAAAGAGAGGAGAGTTACAGCTCAGACTCAGAGAGAGGGAGGGAGAAAGAGAGGAGAGATACAGCTCAGACTCAGAGAGAGGGAGGGAGAAAGAGAGGAGAGTTACAGCTCAGACACAGAGAGAGGGAGGGAGAAAGAGAGGAGAGATACAGCTCAGACTCAGAGAGAGGGAGGGAGAAAGAGAGGAGAGTTACAGCTCAGACTCAGAGAGAGGCGAGGGAGAAAGAGAGGAGAGTTACAGCTCAGACTCAGAGAGAGGCGAGGGAGAAAGAGAGGAGAGGTTGAGAGGTGGGGAGAGAGAAAAACAGAGTAGAGGAGGACACGGGGTAAGAGAAGATAGAGAACCACTGACCACACAGAGAAAGAGGGGCACAGTAGGAGAGGTCACAACACAAGATACAGGGAAAAAAAGCCCTGAACAAGAGAAACAGTAGAATGGTGGTGAGTGAGTGTATGTGTAAGTGTTTGTAGTGTGTTTGTAGTGGACTATGACCCTCACGTGCCTGTGGTTTAGTCACCCCTCCCCAACCCCCACCCCCTACTAAGCAGGCTTTTTGTTGTTACTTGCTCTAAGGAAGTCCTTTTAGCTAGCCTGCCTGTAAACAACATTTCCCAAAATCCCCTGTCCTTCCACCGTTACCAGACAGCAGGGCAAGAGCCAGTTTAACCAGGGCAAACAAAACATTACCAACCTGATCCACAGACCAAGGGCTTTATTATACTGGAATAAACCTGACAGTTTATTATGTGTGTGTGTGTGTGTGTGTGTGTGTGTGTGTGTGTGTGTGTGTGTGTGTGTGTGTGTGTGTGTGTGTGTGTGTGTGTGTGTGTGTGTGTGTGTGTGTGTGTGTGTGTGTGCGTGTGCGTGTGCGAGCGAGCGTTTGTGTCTGCGTCACGGGGAAAGGGAATGTTCGGCTCGGCAGAGGCATGTGAGTGAGTGAGCGCTGGAGTAGGGTGAGGTCAGCTGTGTTTGTCTGCAGAGGGGGAGGCAGGTTGCCGGGTGCCGGGGGGAGATTACCCTGTGTTTACTCCTGTGGCAGCCTCACTGACTGGCTCCTCACGCGATACAGCCCAGCAGAGGGAGGGGGGGAGGACGGGGGAGGGGCAACTGGAAACTGAACTTCAGTCACAACACTCCCAGCTCATGGATATCAGATTGATCCATTTACACACACACACCAACTTACACATGCACATTTAAATTGAAAACAACTACACATTTATCAGAACTCACCAAACAATACACCATCTCATAAACAGATCATTCGTGTGGTCATTCGTCCTTACCATTCTCTGGAGGATCGTAGCGTTCAAGTCGTCGCCGATTCTCTTGAGCTGGTTGGCCACTCTTTCCACCACCTCGTTGTCCAACCGCGGGTCCGCTACGCCAGGGGCTCTGTGCTGGGGAGAAGCCTGGGGAGAGCGCTCTCTCTGGGGCAGCAGGTCAGGCAGGGGATCCCTGGCTGTGGTGTCCTGGAGCTCTCTGTCTGGGTCTGGGGAGAAAGAACAACACGCGTGCCATTACTGCCTCTGGCAGACAGCCACACCTCCCTAGCCCACCACGACCATCTCTGAAACACAATATCAACTAGACTATATCAAAGGCAGTGCAGACCAGGCTGAATCAGGTCAAGTTTCGGTAGGAGGCAGATTGTGGATAGTCTCCTGGCACACAAAACATGTCTCCTGTAATATTGTTGTTAGTCTAGTAACAAGAATATGATCCAGAACAGCCGCTCCGTCACCCCAAAATGCGATCCCCACCCCCCCGCCCTCACTTCTCTGGCTCCATAAGAGTCTTAGGTGTCTAGAAACAAGCATGTCCTCTGGTCTAAACCATATAGACTACAGTCTTAATGGTGGCTAGGCTGCTTAGCAACACAGACCCATTGTTTACTGGGTAAACATGTACCCCCCCCCCCCCCACCCACCCCTGTCAGACAGTTCAGACTAGTCTTGAAGAGTTTTTTTATATCTTGGGGGTTGCCACCGTCAACCCTGTATTTTCCCCTTCAAAATTAGAATGTAATCTCCTAATCTGTTTAATAAGTCTAGAATACTTGTGTTTGTGTACTACAGTGTTTGTTAGAAGGAGGAGCTCCTGTCTACTCTGTATAGATTCAGAATAGGGTAAAGCTTATTTGCATAGAGGTTTAAAAAAAAATCTATTTTATTACCCTCTGATTACTGCAACGCAAACCAACGACACTGAAAGTACTGTGTGCATCACTGCCAATGCCGACCGTCACCGAGAAAATACATTTAAATCAATTCAAGTCTATTTGTCATATGCACAGTATACACGGGTGTACACAGTACAATGAAATGCTTTAGTGACCTTATACAAACTGTTTCGCTGTGTCAAGATTCGAAGACACTTCAAATTAAGTGGAGGGAAAAAACTCTGTGCATCCTATGAACGGGTTCCGTCCAATTTCCTCCCAAACCCCACTGTGTTTGTTCACAACCCTGACAGAGAGCTCCACAGGAAGCAAGGCTCCTGGCTACAGCGGGATTTGTGTCGCTGTCATGAGTATTTTCTGATCCTTAAGATGCAGGTGACTAGACAGCGAGAGGAGAGAGAGACAGACAGACAGAGAGAGAGCGAACAGAGCCTGACAGAGAGCTCCACAGGAAGCAAGGCTCCTGGCAAAAGTGGGATTTGAGTCGCTGTCATGAGTATTTTCTGAGACAGAAAGAGAGAGAGAGAGAGAGAGAGAGAGAGAGAGAGAGAGAGAGAGAGAGAGAGAGAGAGAGAGAGAGAGAGAGAGAACAGAGGAACTCTGGCTTGTTGCCAGGGTAACTATAAGATGGTGCTCCCAGAGATGGAATCAAGCCATTGGTGGACAGATTCAGGGGCTAGGCTGGGATAGGGTGGACAGGCTGGGGGGCGGGGTGGGACCAGTCTGCCCGGGGACTGGGGAAGAGGCAATGAGAGCGCAAAGGTGGGAAACACAAGGAAGGGGAGCGGCTGAAAGAGGGATTACAGAGGAAACAGAAATGGTCGAGTAGAAACAGCGGCAGGTCTAATGGAAGGAAACGGGGAGAGAGAGGATAGGTTATGCCTCTAGAAGGGGAACAGACTGCTCACTCTATGGGAAGCTGTGAGCAGGAGACAAGTCTCGACATGCCACAGCATTTGACTTACAGGCAGAAAGAGAGAGTACCAGAGAGAGATACTATTCCAAACTATTCCTTTCAGTTGCAAAGCCACGTGCTCAAAATGCTTCCCTCGCCCCCTAAGTAGCTCCGTAGCCCAAAGCCTGCAGCCCTAAAATCCTCACATGCACACCAATACCACACCACACCAGTACAACCCTGAACTCTTCCCATGACAAGATTCAGAGAAATAGCCTAATCCACACTTACCATTGCAATAAATGACCGTGACAATACCCCACATACTGTAGCTTGTGTCCGTTAAAACATAGGCTAAACTTTCCACTCCTGTCAATGGATGTGAAGCTCCTATTCCAGATGCAATACTCTGACTGCCTTCTTCCAGGCCCCTCCCCTCATTGGTTTCCATCTCAATTGTTTAGGTTTGTTTACTCTTTCACAAGCATGGACACAGCAGATCAAAGGAAGTGCATAAAACAGCAGCAAACGTGTAACATTCGGTTGAGAGCTTTCTATCTGGGTTCCAAGGGCAAGCTTCTTAGGTCATACTCAAGGCAATCTAGGTAAAGCAGCAATAGGTTATGGCTATATAAGGGAGGATGCTTAAAGGGCGCATTTTCTGCACTGCTTGTATTTACATCCTAAGGTGAGGAACTTCACTTAGATGTACAAGCATCAATGAGTCGTACAAGTACAATAACAATCACATTGAAGTCTATTGCTTCATATGCAAAATGCATCTCGATTTCATCTACTTTCCTTTTCGATCGACTCACACATTCCATCACACAGTTGAGGGGGGAACTTTCCCATCCAATGCCACTGCACTGGCATGCGAGCATGGTGTCCTTTGATGCTAGTATTTCCTCATAGCACTAAGCTATTCACAGCTACCACTTGTAATCCTATTCTAACATGACCATGGTTTCTGCCTCAGTGGCTTACCATTTAGACCTATGCCTAAGAACTGTGTATTAGCAGCAATACACACTACATGAAACATCACAGTATCCAGCAACTAGTAGTAATAACCTACCTGTGCTTGCTCTTGTGGGGGTGTCCAGTGGATGGATACTGGGGTGTGGGGATGCTTCTCTCTGTGGCTGGGGGGGCAGAGAGCCCTGCCTGGGCTGGGTGTCCATGTTGTGGAGCAGTTGGCAGGACTGGTGGTATGCAGCCTGGAGAGGGTTGTTGCTGCCACCAGGCCAGGTGTCTGGCCGCTGGACCTCCATACGGCAGCTGTGTTGTCTGCCCCGGCCATGGTGGTCCACTCCACTCTCCGTCTGGGGGCGGGCCATACCAGGTGCAGTCTGTTGATGTTTACAAATGCATAACAAAATTGTAATAGACATTGACTGATTGCCCCTTTTACAAACCGTTGACACCTGGTTACTATGAGCGGTGAATGTCTGTGTGTAAAGGCATTAAGCTGTAAGATAAGGCATCAACATTCTAAATGGTCATTCTAGCCCCAAGGTTTGCCAAAGTATACATTGTCTGGTCTTTTGCCTCCCTATGTAAATAGCGTAGCCGGCAATACACTCCTATGGCAAATGTGTTGTGTACAGCGTTCAGCCAATCAGGTTTCACCTGTCTGTTTTTACCCCTGCTGTACACAATGCCCTCATATTAAATGGAGTTGAGGAAACCGACGCCTTTGCAGCCTGATAAGAGTATGTTTATGTACAAACCGGTCACTGGGGACATGAGTGTATTACCAGCTGGGCTGATTGCTGTGACTGGAGGTAATACCAGTGATTTATATACACACTAGATGACTAATAGGGTGCGCTGTATTAAAGCCACCATGTCTCCATCTTGGCACTCCCACATCGTTGTAATAATATATTTTGGAAGATATAGAAATGCATTTATTAATGTCTACATTCCTTTTTTGCCACATGTATTCTATTATATACACCTTTATGCACACTTTAAATTATATTAAGTGGGCTAAATAAAAAACAAAAACAAAAAAAATATATATATATATATATTTTCGAGATTACTAATGTTCCTGACTCTACTACAACAAAAAATACTTAAATAGATGTACTTTTGTTCTTGATGCATTTAATTGAAATACTGTAGAATTCCATTCATTCCTACGGACTGTGGTGTGTATTCACAGATGCCAAGGGAAGGCAGGCTTCACCCAAAAATGTCCAAAGAAAAAAGATAAAAACACATCTCTGTCTTCATAATTTTCCTTCAATCCGCAAGAGGCTGACTGTATCTCACCAGAGAAAGCATCCGAGCAAGTGAAACAGCGCCCCTCTGTCTCTGTTTGTGTTGGCCATCTATCTGATTCTGTCTGGTCATAAAGAGTATGACATTGTTATAGAGCAAACAACGCAATTATCACAACACATAGGTTTTAATAAAATATGGCTTTTTTTAAAACTTGGTTTCACCAGTGATTTTTACTCATGCACCGCTACTGATGGAGGGCCAATATGGCCGACCGGTGTCTTCAAAGCCTCTCAATGACCAATACATAGGATCAGCAAACCAGGGTTTATATACATCATTGGGTATGACACCAGTCAGGAACAACTATGCCCTAGGGGTTTCGGTGCTAGGGTCATTCATAATGCAGCGCTGGAAATTTCTCAGGACCATATATCACGCAACATTTTACATTAAATTGGGTTTAAAGGTATAAGCTTAAAATAGCTAGTTCCACGGGAAATATAGGTTGCCTTGGCATATATATATATGGAGGTCCAGCGGCCAGACACCTGGCCTGGTGGCAGCAACAACCCTCTCCAGGCTGCATACCACCAGTCCTGCCAACTGCTCCCCAACATGGACACCCAGCCCAGGCAGGGCTCTCTGCCCCCCCCCCCCCACAGAGAGAAGCATCCCCACCCCCAGTACCCATCCACTGGACACCCCCACAAGAGCAAGCACAGGTAGGTTATTACTACTAGTTGCTGGATACTGTGATGTTTCATGTAGTGTGTGTTGCTGCTGATACACAGTTCTTAGGCATAGGCCTAAATGGTAAGCCACTGAGGCAGAAACCATGGTCATGTTAGAATAGGATTACAAGTGGTAGCTCTGAATAGCTTACTGCTATGAGGATACTAGCATCAAAGGACACCATGCTCGCACGCCAGTGCAGTGACATTGGATGGGAAAGTTCCCCCCTCAACTGTGTGATGGAATATATATATAAATATGTATGTTTTCAAACAGTCACCCAAGGGTGGGCTACCTCTCAAAACATCGTTTTTTCCCCTCCCTCATCGAGGGACAGTTGGACCTACCTACCCATGTGCGTTATGTGTCCGCTAGATGGCAGCCGCTACGCCCTCGTGAGCGCGACGGTTGTTTATAAACAAATCCAGCAGCCGATTGACACGCGCTACTTCACACTACAGCGCGCGCCAAACTCTGTCAGTGGTAAAACACACACACAAATGTTTGTCCGCTTGTCACTATTGCGACGCTTGATATACTTTTTTGCTCAACTAATACATGTATTTACGTTGCAACATGCAAATCGTATCATTCCTATCCGACTCAAAATACATACAGCGTTTCACACGGAAATGATGAAGTATGGGGGAAAAAAACCATTGAATGTGGATTGTAATTGCGCAGGAGAAACAGTTCCACGCAACACGGGTCTGCCTCGGTCTAAACTTGTTGAAATACTGCCTGTGACTGTCATGTAATTGAAGATGAAAAAACGCTCAACATGGAATAAAAAATATGTGAATTCCATATCTCTCAGTTGAACGTGGAAATGCATCACTGGGCTTCTGTCATGTGTTATCTTATCTGTTCCTCTCCTCCACACAACCACTAAAGTTCACACATCAAACTCATGACCGCCAAGTGTGTAAAACAAGACACCACAAAGGATTTTGCGAAAGCAGCAACCAACAAGAAGATGCCACTTGAATATCACACCAACACACTTTTTACCTTACAGGAAAACCCCATCCGTACCGCTGACTCCTACCACGTCAATCATTTATTTTCAAAACATTATGAAATAGCCACAGTGATTGCGTCGAAAACTATCTTCTGAAACTACTACGATTACAATGTAGCATGCTAGCTATAATATCCTAATTTGACGTGTCAAGTTATTTTGACAGCTAGCTAAATCCACAGCCGAAGAACCCTTTTAGGTTTTAGTATATTTTTGTCTAAGAGTGTGCTATAGCTAGCTATACATAACAGCTCTATCTTGATACGGTAGCTAACGTTAGCAGCCTGTCAAAAAATTCGCTGCGCTGTAGCCAAGTCCTGCAGCATCACCAAAACATTTGCTCATTTTTAAGACTTACTTGATGTATCTGATGATTCGTGATTACTGTAAATCTGTCTGTAGTTGAGGCACTGTCGATTGCTTGTTGACATCAGAATATGTGTCCAACAAGCTGTTTGACTCGCGACTTGTCCTTGCGTTAGATGTTGAAGAAAGTCCACTTGTAGTTTGTGACATTCCACGTTTCCCACTACGATTGTCAAAACAGTCAGCACATACAAGCCGTCTAGTCTTCTTTTATTCCACGGAAATCGATGCTTATCCAACCCGTTTTCACGGAGCTATGGTCCAAATGTTGATTACAGGGGAGACTGTTTCATAGTGGTATCACTTTGCTTTCACTCCCGCGGTTGCCTGTTTCGCCACGCCCTCTCCACCATGCATGACAACATGTCCTGACATGCACCTCGACTAGAGAAATTCTGCTGCTCTGTTTCAATACCCCGGCCCGGACAAGACTATAAAGGAAGAAACAAAACACCTTTTTGCCCAACCCTGCCCCCTTCCCGCCCCTTTTGCTTTCCTGTGAGTTTACCACAGATTCTGTTGCAGCTGTTGTGTTAACGGTAAACAAAGTCTGGTTGTATAGTTGCCGGTACCTCGAGCCTATGGGTGCAAGAATATGTAATACATTTTAGCCTGTTTTATGCATACATTGGATTGTCAACAGCATATCAGTAAATCAGCAGCAGCATCATTATCAATGCATGCCTTTGTCAGACCATCAAATTATTGTTTGTCTCTTTTGGCGTGTTGTGAAGTTGAGATGAGGTATGAGGACAATTGACTGTATATGACAAGGGTTCAAAGTGCGTCTGCATTGCATGTTAAAACCCGTTATACATGACATAATAAGTTATAACCTCGTTATAACCATGGGCTGAAAAGTACAATAACACAGAAGCATACATGAACAATTGTGAAGTGGGCCTATTGGACAGGTGGTTGAATGACACTCATAACCTGTCACATTGTTAGGGGAGGTCACCCATTGAACACCTTTTCTTTATCAATTGCATGTTTGTTATTCGAGATGAGATATTTTTATGATCACACATAGGGGAACAATATACTTGTTTGTTTTACTTACATCATGATTTTTTCTCTCTCAATTAATCTGATTTAAATTAGTATTTTTGTGTGGGGAAAAGAAGATTTACCCCCAAAATGTATTTTTTTCCCATTTCCCATTTGGATAACTGCAATGATGCAATTGAAAATGGTATTTGTAACCTCTTACATTAAAGACACAAAATAATGCAAAATGATGACTAGGCCTATGCAGCTAATGCTTTGATGTTTTAAATAAAATTCTTAAATCCCCCCCCCCCCCAAATAAAAGAAAACATGCCCAAATTATAATATGGGATCAGGATATGTTTTGTCAAACACTGAAATCCAGTTATGACAAATCGCCTAATCCGGGGATATTCAACCTGCTTGTTGATACTGGATTAGAGATATTCAATTGTAATCTTTCTGTCATTTTCAAATGACACCACAATATACAATTTCTATAATTGAAGGCCATTTTTTTGTGTGGTTGTTTTGGTTTGTTTGGAAACATTTAGCAGATTTAGGATCTAAGGGTTTGTAGCCTAGGCTTCATTGCATGTTCAATATCATAGCCTATGTCTCTATAGCCTATATATGCATGAATTTAAAACGTTGAATTATGATAATTGGCAAGACATTATAGTCTATACCCGCAGTCAAAAGAACCATAAACTGAGTATTGGAAATCCCCTTGTCTTGTCCTTTAACCCCAGATGTGAAACATGTGACTGTGCGACCATTGTCTCCAAAGCTCAGCTGCGGGGCGCCCACTGTGAGGGTTTTGTTGTGGTGCCTAATCAGATGGAAATGGCAGATTGTCTCGAGACCCCCCCCCCCCCCCCCCATATGGCAGATTGTCTCGAGACCCCCCATAGCAGATTGGAAATGCCCCTTCCACCAAAAGGGAAATCCCCTCACAGGTACATGTCCGGGCGAACATCCCATCATGGGCAAATTTGCTTGACATCTTGGCAGTTTGCACGACTCATGAGACATACCACCAGAACAGAAGACAATAGACGTGATTGTCGCCCAACTCTCCCCACATTGCCATACACCTCGTTAAATGAATTGAGACATTATCTGTATGCATATCCAGGAATGAAATACAGACAGATCTTAGGTCATCTCATGTGATTAAACATCGTAATTAATTGAACGCTGAATGATTTATTAATTTTGCCCCTTCTTGGTCAGTCATAATCATTGTGTATTCACACATGAGTGAATCCTGCTCCAGGGCTCTATTCCACTGATACAGACACATTGTGAACATTTTGACTGTGATGCACATGGAATGCTTTTCGGGAACTGAGACCTCATAATCATATGTGACAACAAGCTGTCAACAATGTAATTGTAGGCCTATATAATTCTGCTGTATGCTGTGCGGTGCCACACTGATGAAGCCCATACTGGTAGATGTGATTGGTGTTCTGTTACAGGCTGCATCATGCGTTAAGAGAGGGCACGTAACTTGAGTGAGGCCATGCAACTCAAATGAGGGCATGATAGCACCACAACCACATGCGCTCATTTATCTGCCCTGTCTGTTCACCTGCACATACACACTCCCTAATAGGTCATTTACACCTCTGTGATAGTGACAAGCATGCAAATGAGATCATTTGCTTTGTACTGAGTTATCTTCCTGTTGTTTTCCCCAGGCCCACTCTGTTCTGTGCTTCGTCATTGGGTCATCTTGACCCCAAGTAGACCCCCGTGTCTAGACGAGTTACAGTTTATGTCAAATTGACATCCAAAGTTGTCCTCTTTTTCCATTTGAGCTAACCCTAATCTTAACCCTTTCCCTAATCTTAACCAAATTCTCCAAACCTGCAACTTTAATGATCCTATCCTGCTGCGCAAATTCTCCTAAACTGCTACAAAAAGTAAATTCTGACATAAACTGTATACCATCTAGTCAAAACTCTGTAGGAGGGCCAGCAGTAACAGGTGTCTTAATGCGCTATATAAATCCCATGTATTATTATTATTATTATTATTATTATAGGTGTTACAGGTGCTGAGAAGAAGTCATAAACTTTCTCCGTTAGGTGGGAGGGTGTCAGAGGGCAGCCTGCTTGAATGTCACAGCAACCAGATCACGTCTGCCAGTCCTGTGAGGAGTGTGTCTGTGTGTGTGTGTGTGATTTGTGTGTATTTGTATCAGTCTGGTAGTAGTAACCAAAACAGAAGGCCCCAGCACGTCTCCCCACACATTGTAAGCTGAGCCAATGTTTGCGTTGCCACAATGACATCATCCACCCCCCCCCCCCCCCCCACACACACACACACGCACCCTCCCCTTTTTCCAACTCAGATGGGAGACTGCAGAACCCTCCACCCACCTCCATTTCACAAATTACTTTTCATTGCTGCTGCCTTAATTGGCTGCTAAACAGGCACAGTTGGGGCCAATGGGATGCCGCGGGGTAAACAGCTGCCTCCACACGTAATGTAATGGCAGGGTGCTGAGAGACAGACCTGAGACCTGAGCAAACCATCAGCAGGTAGCACCCCTACCATGGGGTCACTGTAGCAACCATGGACTACACTATTGTGTAGGAGTCAGTGCATGATAAACAGGCTTGCATAACTATTTAAGATGGTGTTCCAGCAATTGAACAACATTATAACAAGGTAATAAGAAATAAGATACTTATGTACCACATTCACACTTTGATTCTTTATAGGAAATCTTTAGCACAGAGTGTCATTTGAACATAAATAATAGAAACTGTAAATTGAAGATAATGCAACTCCGTGGAAGGTCAGTTCCACTCCAGAACACGCCTTCGTTCATTATTTTCCATAGAACGCATAGCTCCTCATTGATTATCCTGTACATATTGTGTGTACCAAATGTATATGTTTTAGTTTTACAGATGCATAAACCACCTTAACAATTGAAACGTGTAGGCTAACAGAAAGATCGACAGGACCAATGACATCCTCTCTCATCCCAAATTAAAATTGAAATAGTGCATATGTCTGTCTCTGCAGTAACTTCATCAAAATCTTATCTTATTTGATAAGGTTGAAGAAACCATGGCCCCCTTGACAGCAAATACCAAATTCAGTTAGGCCCTATCAGAAACAAAACAGCTAAATCTATTCTGAATTTCTGTGTGAATTCAGTATAGTTCATGAGTATCAAATATACAAATATATATATATATCTACAGTTTATATATACATATTTTCTCTCTTTAAAATTGTATATACACTGGCAAAATTAGCAAGTGCTTGACACGTTCTGACCTTAGTTCCTTTGTTTTGTCTTTTGTTTTAGTATTTTCTGTTTTCTGTTGTGCTTCTGCACCAGCCAGAACTATTTTCGGTCGTTTCTCTCTGTTATTTTGTTATTTCCGTGTTCATCTAATAAATATGGACACATACCACGCTGCACCTTGGTCCTCGCCTTCTTCCACCGACGACGACCGTTACAGAACCACCCACCAAAAAAGGACCAAGCAGCGTGGTATCGGGCAGCAGCCATCTCAGGACTCCTGGACATGGGAGGAAGTTTTGGACGGCAAGGGATGCTACACATGGGTGGAGATCCTGGCTGGAAGGGATCGCCACCCATGGGAACAGGAGGAGGCAGCCAGGAGAGCGGAGGCAGCAGGTAATGGGAGCCAGCGCTTCGAGGGAACACGGCTGGCAAGGAAGCCCGAGAGGCAGCCCCAAAAATGTATTGGGGGGGGGATAAGTCAGGTAGGAGATCTGAGCCAACTCCCCGTGCTTACCGGAGAGCGAGAGGGACCGGGCAGGCACCGTGTTTTGCCGTGAGTGTGCATAGCCCGGTGCGGTACATTGCAGCGCCTCATATCGGCCGGGCTGGAGTGGACATCGAGCCAGGTGCCTGCCCAGTCCCAGCGCATCTGGTCTCCAGTGCGTCTCCTCGGGCCGGTGTACATGGCACCAGCCTTACGCATGGTGTCCCCGGTTCGCCAGCACTGCCCAGTGCGGGCTATTCCACCTCGCCGCACTGGCCTGGCTACGGGGAGCATTCAACCAGGTAAGGTTGGGCAGGCTCGGTGCTCAAGAGCTCCAGTGCGCCTTCACGGTCCGGTCTATCCGGTGGCAGCCCCCCGCACCAGGCTGTCTCTCCGTCTTCGCCCTACAGCTGCTCCCGCCTGTCCAGCGCTGCCAGAGTCTCCCGTCTGTCCTGAGCCACCAGAGTCTCCCGTCTGTCCTGAGCCGCCAGAGTCTCCCATCTGTCCTGAGCCACCAGAGTCTCCCGTCTATCTTGAGCCGCCAGAGTCTCCCGTCTGTCCTGAGCAGCCAGAGTCTCCCGTCTGTCCTGAGCAGCCAGAGTCTCCCGTCTGTCCTGAGCCACCAGAGTCTCCCGTCTGTCCTGAACCGCCAGATCCGCCAGTCTGTCCTGAGCCGCCAGAACCGCCAGTCTGTCCTGATCCGCCAGAGCCGCCAGTCTGTCCTGAGCCGCCAGAGCCGCCAGTCTGTCCTGAGCCGCCAGAGCTGCCAGGAGCTGCCAAAGCCACCAGTCAGCCAGGAGCTGCCAGAGCCGTCAGTCAGCCAGGAGCTGCCAGAGACGTCAGTCAGCCAGGAGCTGCCAGAGCCATCAGTCAGCCAGGAGCTGCCAGAGCCATCAGTCAGCCAGGGGCTGCCAGAGCCATCAGTCAGCCAGGAGCTGCCAGAGCCGTCAGTCAGCCAGGAGCTGCCAGAGCCGTCAGTCAGCCAGGAGCTGCCAGAGCCGCCTGTCACGCTGGCAATGCCGGAATCGCCCTCCTCTCCGGCGGTGCCGGAGTCTCCTGCCTGTCCAGCGCTGCCGGAGTCGTCCTTCACTCCGGCGCGGCTGGAATCTCCCGTCCATTCGGAACCCGTGGCTAGGGTCCCCAGTCCGAGGTCGGCGGCGAGGGTTGCTGCTCTTAAGAGGCCACGGAGGTGGTTAAGGAGGCGGAGAAAGACTATGGTGGAGTGGGGTCCACGTCCCGCGCCAGAGCCACCACCACGGACAGACACCCACCCAGACCCTCCCCTATAGGTTCAGGTTTTGCGGCCGGAGTCCGCACCTTTGGGGGGGGAGTACTGTCACGTTCAGACCTTAGTTCCTTTGTTTTGTCTTTTGTTTTAGTATGGTCAGGGCGTGAGTTGAGTGGATTGTCTATGTTAGTTTGTCTATGATTTTCTATTTCTGTGTTTGGCCTGGTATGGTTCTCAATCAGAGGCAGCTGTCAATCGTTGTCCCTGATTGAGAACCATATTTAAGTAGTCTGTTTTCTGTTTTCTGTTGTGTCTGCACCAGCCAGAACTGTTTTCGGTCGTTTCTCTTTGTTATTTTGTTATTTCCATGTTCATCAAATAAATATGACACATATCACGCTGCACCTTGGTCCTCACCTTCTTCCACCGACGACGACCGTTACAGAGCTCTAATGTTGCACCCCTCCTCTATAATGTATCTCCGAATAAATCTGATGCATGTCACAAAAAGCAGTGACTGACTTTTTTATGACTGTTTGTGTAGGCTAACCCAGACATGACTTTATGTTGAGGGCCTGTTGCATTATATGACAATTCATGAAATATGTAAAGTGATGCTCCTGTTTTAATCTGGCTTTAGTGATAAAGAGGTGTGATTGCTTCAGGAACAACCATTACCTCATCATCTTCACCCAGTGCTGGCTGGACAGATGGCTCGTGGCCGAGGGGGGTCAGCTGTTCCCATCGTACCCTCATGTGACTCCTTTAGTCCTACAATGCCTTGTTATCTTAAGGCTGTGGAACACAATGTGAAGGAATGCGCATCTTCAGCAATCCACATGAGATTCACAGACTGCTTCCCCATGCGCTAGCAAGACTGAAACCCAGGATTAGCAATAGAAACTAAATTCAAATGTGATCTTGTTCATCATAAATGTTGGATTTTATGCCACAAATTGATCAATAAATGTGTTCTCTCATAGTAAATATGAGTATGCTATTTTAATTTATCCTAAAAATGTGTCAGACAATACAGATGTAAGATTGTAATTTGACCCAGTTTGTTACCACAGAAAAATGATCCTGCAGCAACAGCAAATGTGAATTATTATGTGGATTTTTGTAGGGGTTGATACATTGTTCGTTAGGTCAAATCAAATCTGACACTTTAAAGTGGAAATTTTAAACTTCAGGAGCATTTTTAAACCTTGAGTACACTACAAGTTTCTCATAAAAATGAGTGATCAAATTAAGACCCTACATCTGTATAGGCCTTGCTTAGTGTAGAACAAGATTACCCTATTTATTGGATACTCATCATCAGCAGCCCAGCAATGCAAACCACTACACTTTTTCCTCCCTCCATAGACTCATGGGTTTCCATATGGACTCTCAAGGGCCTGTTGTTTGCCTATCACAACAATTAGGTCATCACCAGGTCTCTGCTGGGTTGCTCTGTTTACAGATCTCAGAGAGGTGGTAGCCATTGCACAGCAGTAATAGGACACCCTTTCGCCAGTGACAGGTCCAGGGTCTTGGATCGTGGGTGGACAGACAATATTACAGTCTGTAACAGAATTCGACCAAACGTCATTGTCTGTGTCAACAGATCGGTCAATACAAACCTGTAACTGATTCCTCTCCTCCTCACTCTCTTGAAGTATTGACGCAGTGATACCAGGATCAAGTTGCATGGTGCCCTTATAAAATGATTCATACACAAATCTTGCATGCAGTGTTTTTTTTTTGCTTAACAATGGGATTGTTTCTGTGTGTCACACAGGGTGCTCACAAAACTCCAATTCACAGTAGATGAAATGATCAACTCACTTTTTTTAGCACTGGTTTTGCTAATAGCTACTTTATTGAGGAAAATGTACTTACTATGACTGAAATACGTGGTTGTCCCACCTAGCTATCTTAAGATGAACGCACAAACTAAACTACAGCAAGAAAAGAAACGTCCCTTTGCAGGACCCTGTCTTTCAAAGATAATTCGTACAAAATCCAAATAACTTCACAGATATCTTCATTGTAAAGGGTTTAAACACTGTTTCCCATGCTTGTTCAATGAACCATAAACAATTAATGAACATGTACCTGTGGAACAGTTATTAAGACACTAACAACTTACAGATGGTAGGCAATTAAGGCAATTAAGTTATGAAAACTTAGGACACTAAAGAGGCCTTTCTACTCAATCTGAAAAACACCAAAAGAAAGATGCCCAGGGTCCCTGCTCATCTGTGTGAACATGCCTTAGGCATGCTGCAAGGAGGCATGAGGACTGCAGATGTGGCCAGGGCAATAAGTTGCAATGTCCGTACTGTGAGATGCCTAAGACAGCCCTACAGGGAGAAAGGACGGACTGCTGATCGTCCTCGCTGTGGCAGACCATGTCTGTAACAACACCTGTACAGGATCGGTACATTTGAACATCACACCTGCGGGACAGTTACAGGATGGCAACAACAACTGCCCGAGTTACACCAGGAATGCACAATCCCTCCATCAGTGCTCAGACTGTCTGCAATAGGCTGAAAGAGGCTGGACTGAGGGCTTGTAGGCCTGTTGTAAGGCTGGTCCTCACCAGACATCACCGGCAACAACGTTGCCTATGGGCACAAGCCCATCGTCGCTGGATTAGACAGGACAGGCAAAAAGGGCTCTTCATTGACGAGTCGCGGTTTTGTCTCACCAGGGGTGATGGTCAGATTCGCGTTTATCGACGAAGGAATGAGCGTTACACCGAGTCCTGTAATCTGGAGCAGGATCGATTTGGAGGTGGAGGGTTCGTCATGGTCTGGGGCGATGTGTCACAGCATCAACGGACTGAGCTTGTTGTCATGGCAGGCAATCTCAATGCTGTGCCTTACAGGGAAGACATCCTCCTCCCTCATGTGGTACCCGTCCTGCAGGCTCATCCTGACATGACCATCCAGCATGACAATGCCACCAGCCATACTGCTCGTTCTTTGAGTGATTTCCTGCAAGACAGGAATGTCAGTGTTCTGCCATGGCCAGCGAAGAGCCCAGATCTCAATCCCATTGAACACGTCTGGGACTTGTTGGATCAGAGGGTGAGGGCTAGGGTCATTCTCCCTAGAAATGTCCGGGAACTTGCAGATACCTTGGTGGAAGAGTGGGGTAACATCTCACAGCAAGAACTGGCAAATCTGGTTCAGTCCATGAGGAGGAGATGCACTGCAGTACTTAATGTAGCTGGTGGCCACACCAGATACTTTTGATTTTGACCCCCCCTTTGTTCAGGGACACATTATTAAATTTCTGTTAGTCACATGTCTGTGGAACTTGTTCAGTTTATGTCTGTTGTTGAATCTTGTTATATTCATACAAATATTTACACATGTTAAGTTTGCTGAAAATAAACACAGTTGACAGTGAGAGGACGTTTCTTTTTTTGCTGAGTTTATAATTATTGTAGCTATGGATAAGAGCGTCTGCTAAATCAGTGGTTACCAAATGTCCTTTTTTTTTAAAGGAACTCAGTCCGTATTTCAATTTACTCTTGAAAGTTATAATAGTAGAATGCACAAGGTGCAATTTCTAAATTAGGTAGTGCATCATCAGTTTTCATTTGGTCATTGTCAGTCATTGCAGACCTTAGAGAGCTATTTATAACTTTTCAGAAATGTCCAGATCAACTATCCCATGACCACTAACGCTTTTTATCTAGGTGTTTAGGCACATAGATTTTGTTGTAAGGTTTGAGTCACTCAAAATATCACATGAATACACATTAGACATGGCAAAATGTATAAAATTGCAAGAAAATTAACTTTAAAAGTGCAAAATATTCACTGCACACCATGACAAATGTGTAGAATTGCAGGAAATAAGCTTTAACCCTGCAATATTTTCTCTCCTCCAACAAGAGGGGTGTGAAAAGTTTGTGTCATGAACAATTCTTGTGCCCATAGAAATAGACCTGGCGCGTGTGCCTCCGGATGTTCCCCAATGCTGGAAGAAGGGCTTGAGTGAAAAAGTTTGGGAACCCCTGTGCTAAATTACTAAAATGTAAATATAATATTGGCATACACCCTGGTGTTCAGTGCATCAGTGCATGTAGGGTAAAATGGTTGATATATTGTTATTACGGGATTAACTCATTGGTTTCTTTGTAGGCTACACTTTCTTGACAAACAACTCTCTAACATATTGCACCTGAGTCATAGTTTCTGCCATAGAAAAGAGCAGAGGCGTCATGCCTGTAGGGGCATAAATTGATCAAGATTGGGTTTAGCTAGCCTAGACAGGTTCCCAATCTCCCAACCTCATAAATAGCTACCAAGAAGCCATTTCAGCCTACCAAGTTAAAGTAGCTATCTTGGCTAACTATCTTAGCTGGCATGCCTGCTGGCAAGGTAGATTTCTGTAAAGCAAGCAATAACTAAATGTACTGAATAAGACTCACATTCCTTTCAATATTTTACTCAGATTTGAGCAGATATACAGAGTAGCATATTTTGTTTCAACCAGTCAGGAGGATACATACAGCTCAAGAGGTATGCTTAGATATGCTTAGATATGCAAAAAAATATACATGTTTTTTAACATAGAATTAAGCATAATGATTACGGCTCTAGATTGCATGAAAAAGCTGTTTCAGGTGTTTGAATGCAATAGGTTCCAATTTATGGCCTGGGCGTAGCACCCCTCCAGACCAGCCACCAGACGTCCTCATGTACTTTGTGCCCCCTCAGATTTTTGGGGTGCATGACACCCCTGAAAAAGACCTCTGCTGAATGAATCTGCTGAATGCATCGCATTATGATTGGTAATCTCGAATGATACGCCCCCACAACAGCAAGCGAGTGAGAGAAAGAGGTACCATATCTCACCACGGCTTGTTTTCCTTTGATAAACTCTTCTGCCCAGAAACAGGGTATGGGCATCAGTGGCAGGGAATGAGCGATTGGTTGGAACTGCGCGCGGCGGCAGTCCCCGCATCCCTTGCCATGGAAGCTGTCTGCAATTTAACATCAACCGACATCAAGGTTTCCATTTGTCTGCCCGCATATTCAGGGGATAGTGACACGTGCACCTATTTTTTAATTGTTAAGGACCAAGTGTTTCAAATGTCCAAATTGTTTGCGTTCTTATAGACCTACACATGATTGTTATTTAAAAATCGTATATTCCCGTTTCACCACAATTACACATTTTGTTTCCATAATTAATATTTGGCAACATGTGGCCAGAAGATTACATTTACATTTAAGTCATTTAGCAGACGCTCTTATCCAGAGCGACTTATATGTTCATAGAATCTATTTGAAGGAATTGACATATTAAGGGGGTGTTATGTTGCCCTGTCCCTGACCCAGTTAAGTAGCTTAATTATAATGCCACTGACTCTAATAAGCGAACATGTATAATAACCATAATAAACTGATGTAGACTACCAGACAACCCAGGAATAATTTATGTATTTTTTTATTTGGTAGACATTGTCGCCTCCTTGTGGATTTGGCAGATGTAGGCAAACTATCTGCATTTTCACTAATGTAAATAATTATCAAACATAAACTGCTATCCGTTCATTTATTTCCAAGATATATAGGCAATTTTTATCCGATAATATAGCCTACATTTCAGGTGTATAGATAAATTATTTTCAAGATTATGGAGACAGATTTTAAACTGTATGAAATGCTTACTGTCCCTTTAAAAACGGTGAAAGTTTCACATTTTGCAGGAAGTTTATTCATTTATTGTTTTACATTTAACCTTTATTTAATTAGGCAAGTCAGTTAAGAACAAATTCTTATTTACAATGTTGGCCTATACCAGCCAAACCCGGACAATTGTGCGCCGCCCTATGAGACTCCCAATCACGTTCGGTTGTGAAACAGCCTGGATTCAAACCAGGGTGTCTGTACTGATGCCTCTCACTCTGAGACGCAGTGCCTCAGACTGCTGCGCCACTCAGGAGCCCTATTATTACAAATCAAATCAAATTTATTTATATAGCCCTTCGTACATCAGCTGATATCTCAAAGTGCTGTACAGAAAGTGCTGTACAAAGTGCTGTACAAGAAATTAATATACAACAGAGTGAGGGAGGAGGCAGTAGTTGTACAAATCCGGAAGCCAGGGAAGGACCCAACGAGGCCAACAAGCTATCGGCCAATATCTTTAACATCACATGTATGTGAGATTATGGAACGCATGATTACGGAGAGGCTAATTTACTTCCTGGAGAGCAGGGGGCTAGTATCACCACATCAGAGTGGGTTCAGAACGGGTAGGGGAACTACAGACCCAGTGCTCTGCTTGGAAGCAGTGTTCAGGAAGGCTCAGGTGAACAAGGAGTTTGTTGTAGCTGTCTTTTTTGATGTGGAGAAGGCATATGATATGATGTGGAAGGAGTGGTTGATATTGATATATATCAGCTTGATATTAGGGGGGTAGGAGGACGAACGTACAACTAGATAAAGGATTTCCTGTTTGGAAGGTCTATTCAGGTGAGGGTGGGTCTCTATCAGACCTGGGTCTCTACCTGGTGGATAACGGTACACCGCAGGAGAGCATGATTAGTCCTTTGTTGTTCTCAATTATGTTTACCCTCAGGTACGGCGGGATATTGGGAGGTCGTTATTTGCAGATGATGGGGCCTCATGGAAGAAGAAATGTGCCTTACATAGTCAGGAAGGTAAAGGAAGCAATTGATGAGGTAGAGTGGTGGGCATAAATGTAGGGATTCAGGTTCTCTGTAGAGAAAACTGAGACAGTGTTCTTTACCAGGAGGAAGGTGGGAGATGAGGTATGTTTGAGGGTATATGGGAGAAACTTGGAGAGGGTGGGGGCCTTCAGGTTCCTTGGGGTATACTTTGACTCTAGACTGATCTGGGCAGAACACATTGAGAGAGTGGTGGGACCGTGTATGTTGCATTGGTCCGATTTGCAATAGACTATGGCAGTATAGCGTATGGTTCGGCAGCCCGCACCTCATTGGAAAGGCTAGATGTCATACAGGGGCAAGGACTCAGAATACGTAGTGGGGCGTTTCGGACCTCCCCAGTTACTGCACTACAGGTGGAGATGGGGATTGGCCATTGCAGATTAGGAGACCGCCACTGGCAATTAATTATTGGGTCAACCTACAGGGACATGGGGAGTCTTATCCTGGGAAAGGGATTTTACAGGCATGCTGGGGACATGAGCAAAGGCAGAACACAAGCTTTGGGTGAGTGGGTAATATCCAGGCGAAGGAGATGGGACTGTATGAAAGGGAGTTTAGTCCAACAGTAGCTATTCCTGTAAATCCACCATGGCTACTCCCGCCTCCAGTAGTTTATCTGGAAGTGTTGGATTGACTACAGGAAGATACGGAGGGTGTTGATCCATCTGGAGAGACTACAGGAAGACAGGGGGGTGTTGATCCATCTGATTGAAGAGACTACAGAAAGATAGGGAGGGTGTTGATCCATTTGATTAGTTTAAGAGATGTCTGGATACAGTCTATCAGGATTTTGTGGCCGTTTACACAGATGGTTAAAAAGATCCAAGGACAGCACGTTAGCATTTGTAGTGATGGAATGGGAGTTGGCAGTCAGGAAATGTATTACAGATCATCTGGCTGTATACAGTATATAGCAGAGCTGATGGCTATACTGTTGGCCTTGCAGTGGTTGGAGGAAGTCAAGCCAGACAGAGTAGTTATTTGCTCTGATTCATGTGCAGTGTTGATGAGTCTCCAGTCCTTTAGCTCACGTAGCAGACAAGACCTGCTTTATGATGTACTACAAACCCATGGCAGGATTAGACAAATATACAGATCAGATTTACTTGGTTCCCAGCCCATGTGGGGTGAAGGGAAACTGACTAAACAAGCACTTAGTAGTGGGATGTTGATGTTGGAGTTATAATTAGCAAGGCAGAGGTAAACCCTGATATGGACAGTTATGGTGCAGAAATGGCAGGAGCAGTGGAATAGAGATACCAAGGGCAGGCAATTATTTCAAGTACAGAGGAAAGTCGGGAGGGGAGGACGAAAGGAAGGGACTGAAGAAAGGAAGACATTTTTTTACAAGATTAAGGGTGGGACACAGCTGGTTGAATAAGACCTTAAATGTGATAGGAAAACATCCAACAAGAAAGTGTGATTATTGCCAGGAAACAGAGACAGTGGAGCAAGTACTGCTCCAGTGAGGGTGGGCAGTATCCGAGGGAAAGAGAGAGGCTGAGATCTAGTTTGAGGGAGAAGGGGATACAGGAAATTAGTTTGAAGAGTATATTGAGTAGATATTAGATATAGTTTGAAATATTTTGTTATTTTTTTTATGAGCAACGGAGCTGCCAGGTAGGATTTAGTTTCCCCCGTCACTAGCCCACACTCCAGTACAGTAGGTGGCGGTAATGCACCATAACGTTGGATGCCAACCGCTGATAACCCCACCGAAGAAGAAGAAGACGAAGGAAATGAATATCGGGACACATTGTCGCGGAGCTGGAATTGATACATTGTATTGAGCACACAATCTGTAACCACAACGCACTTTGATAAAGGTAATCTCGTTCGAATATGTTGTGATACTTTGTAAACAATGTTGCATATTTTAATGCAGTTACTTCCAACAGGGGGCTACGACTCCTTACGGATAGCGTAGACATGGTCCGGTGTGGTGCGCTTCAAGGTCTTAAGATAACTTTTAAAACCAATGTTATTTACTTATTTAATTTGTAAAGGTAGGCTAATGTGTAAGTAATTTGCTATAACGTGATTTGCGTGTCATACTAAACTACTTTCTAGATTATGTGCTTTCACTAATACCCTTAAGAAGGCTTTCTCACAGAACGCAGCTGGACTCATGAAGGAAGTTTGAATTAACTTAGGCTACAACACCTTCGCTCTATGTAGGCATATTAATTATCCATAGCCTGGCCAATTCCATGCTGGTACTCCGTTCATGCTGCAAATACGGCTGTTTCACATTTGTGGATCTCTTTCTCCAGTTGTTATTGTGTAATGTGTGTACAACCTTCCAGGCTAAATTTCTCAGACTTTAAAAACCCCCACATCATCTGGAAGAAGCAGGATTTCAGTCCACCACCTGCGCATAAGGACAGCCTAGAGGCCATGGTGAGCTTTGGAAATGCAATTAAATATTATGTGTTGTAATTTTGCAGATTGACTGTAGTTTAGGCTGATATATTACTTTAGTCTTACTTCAGATATTGCCAAAATCATACATACTAGCTTCTCTGAGAGTGTGATTATGCAAACCAAACCATAATGGGAATCAAGCGTGCTGATACTAGTATCACAGTTGGTTAACCGTGACATGCAGTACTAAAGCAATTGTACACAAGAGGGTGCGTTAAATTACTTCTTCTTTTTTTGCATGCTGTGCTGCAGTCATAGGTATGAGGTGGGCCCGAGTACCATAGATCAGTTTTGAACAACCCTGTTGTATAATCTTATTCTAAATGCATGTACACCTTAAATTTCTCAGTCTACAGTGGTGGATCTCAAGACAAAGGAGGAGAAGGATGCGGAGCTTGACAGACGGATCGAGGCTCTGCGCAAGAAGAATGAAGCTCTGGTCCGGAGGTACCAGGTGAGCTCCCAAAGGATCCGATTTATAGTTCTGGTGTAGCAGCATCTGGGTGGCTCAGTTGGTAGAGCATGGCACTTGCAATGTCAGGACCGTGGGCCCGATTCCCCGTTGGGGCCACCCATACGAGTGTGTATGCATGCCCTATAAGTTGCTTTGGATAAAAGTGTCTGCTAAATAGTATAACCTATTATATTATTAGCTTATATCACACAGCTAAATTGCGTAGCCACGTTTTCAAATAGCTTCTGTCTGGATATTCAAATGATGGTCATCGGTCTCTTTTCTGTTGACTCTCCCAGAATGAATGCATGATTTATCAGGTTAGGGTGAGACACTGATGAGACTATCATCAGCCAACCTTTATTTTGTTATCTTTCTACAGGAAATAGAAGAGGACAAAAAGAAGGCGGAGCAGGAGGGTATTGCCGTGAAGACGCACCCACCCAGGAAGGGCCGCCCTCACGATGGCCCGCCAGAGGGAGACCGATGGAGGACAGAGAAGGAGAGCTTCACTGTGTCCGTAGACCTCTCCAAACCTGCAGGGGTGAGATCAGGATGAGGGCTCTGTCTCAGCACATACTGTAGTACCAGGCTATATCAGACCAAGCTGACTAATGACCAAATCAGTCATGTTCATTAGGCACAAAAATTAGATATGGACTAGTTACTCCCTGAACTTGTCCAATAAGAACACACAATTTCCATTTGAAAACTATTTAAGTTTGTGCCAACTGAACAAACATGATGTAAGAAGACCAAAAACATGACAGTGTCCACACTTAAACACTTGGCCTCGAGATAACCTCCTGAGCTCTGAAAGATGGCCTCTACCAGAACAAGTCTTATAGATGGGCGCCTGCAAAAGTCTATTTGCCCGCTCACATCCAATTTCCTGTCAGTCAAATCATACATTTCCCCCTGCTCTGGCAGCTTGATGAGATTAGGGATGCCTAATGGAGGACATTGACATGAGGTGGACCTGAGAGGGCCATATATCTTACAGCAGCTGGGTGAAGTTATGCTAGCTGAGTCTGGTACACCTGACACAGAACAGGGAAGTGATGACGTACACCATGAACAGAGAGATGTTTTGTAAATGCGTCATGTGTTTGCCCATATTAGGAAACCACTCATGGAAATCGTGTATCTGGTTCCAACTTTATAACCCTGCTTCGGCTTGATGATTATAAATCTATGTTCAGGTGGGTAAAAGTTACATAATTAAATTATGCATAGGTGGAGGTGAATGCAAATCCCTGGCTATGGTTTTGTCCCAAATGGCACCCTATTCCCTTCCTAGTGCACTACTTTTGACCAGAGCCTATGGGGGAATAGGGTGCCGTTTGGGTAGCGCCCTGTATTACTACCTGAAGGGGATGCTCTCAAGCCATTCCTGCTCTTGAAGGTAATTCCAGTACGTGCCACCTCCTATCAGACAGCATGTTTTTTTTAATCAGCCCCCGTGTAGAGACGGGCTGGAGTGCATTTTAATCAAAGCCTGTTGAGATCATGTCTGGTCCCAGATGGCCCCTACATCTGTGATCCACCCCACTCTTCACATAGTAAAGGTCACTCATTCAGACAAGAAGGGACTTGTTTAGGGTGCTGTGGTATTGCCCTAAATGTATGTATGTATGCCATGATTTTTCCGGTCTCTCAGTGGGATAAAGCGGACCTAATCAAAACGTACGTTCTCCCTGCAGGAGAAGCGGGTGGTCAATGACTGGAAACAAGGGCCACCGCGGGACTCTGAGGAGGGAGACGACCCCAGACACCAAGGTGAAAGCCCCCCGCGGAGGACTTTGCCCGGGCGGCTCAGCAGGGGTGGACTAAGACAGGGAGGATCACGGCAGGAGAGGAGAGAGCAACGCCCTGACAGATCCCTAACAGACTCACGCCAGTCCCATGACAGACCACCAAGAGAGGGGAGACTACCAAGAGAGGGGAGACCACCAAGAGAGCAGAGACCACCAAGAGAGGACAGGGGTCCAAGCATGGAGGGGCCAGGAGAGGGCCCCGGCCACAGTGAACGTGCCCCACGCGGAGGAAGACGAGGAAGGGGAGAAGGAGGAGGACCACCACACGGTAGTGACAGGAAGTCTAAGGTCTGTGAGCAAAACCATGTCAGTACTAACAAGCGAGGCAATGTTGCTGTAGATGTGCCAGGTTGAATAGTTTCAATAGCCTCAGAGGTTTTACCAGTGGTATAGTCTCCATAATGAAGGTTTGACCTTTTGGTTGTACAGCATATCTTTGTGATGATGTAGGATACTTTGCAATGACATGAGTAATGGGGAAGATGAGTACATACTATAGTAATGGGAAAAAAATACCAGATTTAGCTAAAACATATGGGTGTGAAATGAAGAGAATTGGGATGGCGTAACACTTCTCTCTTTATTCTTCCTAAAATAGTGTGCCTCTGTTGTGCCTCTCTGTAGGAGTGGGAGGAGAAAAGGAGGCAGAACATTGAGACGATGAACGAGGAGATGGAGAAGATTGCAGAGTATGAAAGAGGACAAAGGGTATGTACAGGATGCCATTTTGTAAAAATCCGATTACAATCGGATTATTTGGTGACAGTTCAGCGTTGAAGATGTGAAATAGATGGAGTGTAAGGTTGCTGTCTTTGGAATCCTTCTGCAGCCTGCCGAGGGAGACAAGCCCATCCGTAACTTCCTGGATGACCCGCGGCGCTCCGGCCCAGTCCCGGACATGGACCGCAAGGAGGGCAGCCGCCGACACATTCGAAACTGGGGCGGCGTAGACTTTGACAACGTGAAGACGAGATCTGAGCTGGAGAAGGAGTGGACAGTGAGTGCTCTGTTTTGTGGAAGGCATGATCGTTCAAATGTTCTGTGGTGTGTCTTTTGGTTGAAACGATTCCTTTATTGAAAATTAGAACAAGGTTTAATTTATCGGTTTATCATCTCTTTCCTTTCTCTCCTCTACATCGTTATTAATTCCCTTATCTCTTAAATCATGTTATCAATCGTGTTACTTTCCTTTCTCCTTATCTCTCTCTCTCTCCAACAGAGTCGGAGACCAGGAGGCCCTAAGGGCTCCATGGATATGACCATGTCTATGACGGGCCGGGAGCGTGCCGAGTACCTCCGCTGGAAGAAGGAGCGTGAGGAGATTGATGAGGAGCGCCTGGCCAGGCACAGGAACGCCACGGGCCAGTGGAGACGGGAATGGGACTCCCAGAAGACTGACGGCTTGTGAGTGACTGACTGGAGGAGGACCACTGATCACACCTCGCTCACAAATATCCTCGGAGACCGCCATGGCTTTATTCACAAAAATACCACAACAGCAGGGCATTCAGTGAACCAAACCAGGCAGTGCATACTGAATCCCCAAGATGACAAATGCGTTCCAAAATATGAATTTACCAGATGCCACACTTTATGTTTTAGATGTTGTGTTCAATTTACTAGAAGAAAAAGAAACTCACACCTATTTAGGTGAGGTGCTGGCTAGCGGAGTAGAAAACTTGAAAATAAAAGAGAGCCGCACACTCTAGGAGCTCAGATGCAAAAATGTAATTACCAACGTTTCGACAGCCAAGCTGTCTTCATCAGGGTATTTACTGAACATCCTTAGATGCGGCGCAGTAAGAGAATAGTGGATTAACATGAACCACATTCAACATACTCTCTTTCGTTCGTTCTTTCGCTGTAAGAGCGTGGAGGCAGTGTGAGATTAGGAGACCCATACAGGTGCATGTTGGGGAGGCTTGGCTGGGGGCAGGGTTTTGAGTTTATTTGTATTTTGACAGGGACCGTGCACATCTGAATCAACCTTTCAGTGCCGGGTTTTAACCAGCTGGCTAATTTTCAAACTCAGTCCCTGGGCAGGTTATTAAAAACGATTTCAATAATAACAGATCAACAATGAGCTGTGAGCACATGTAGAGTAACACGTAGCAGACAGAGCAATAGCACAAAAAGCAACAAAACAAAATGCATAAAAGCAACAAACAGTGTTTCCACACCTCACAAGCTACAAACCGATAACATGGAAAGCGGCGATACACCGCTAGGGATTATGTTCACAAGTCGGATTGTCCTTTAGCCATGTCTTTGTTTCTTGTGACTGTTCAACAGTCGTGGGGGTGGTGGCAGGGAGGGGTTGACAGGTCCTGTGGTGATGCAGTGTGACAGGGTGAAGAGGTCTGACCCTGTGGTGCTTTCACAGGTTCAAGGAGGACCCAGCTGTGGCTGTGGAGGGCATGCTGCCAGCCCAGGGATGCAGAGGCAAGTCACCCCCCCCCCCCCAGACTCTGATGACAAGGCGTTGTTGGTTGCCACTGTTACAGACAAGGATGGCAGACTTAACTCAACTCTTTCTCCCTCTCTATCCCAAACAATCACATTCACCCATTTACAGCAGTGCTTACACTCAAACAGGTCTTCTGCTAAGTATCATAGTCACTACAAACCTTTCCATTAGACACAGCACACTCTCATTGATGCTTTGGGAAAGGGATACCTAGTCAGCTGCATTTAACCCCTCAGGTGGCTGCCTTAATCGACACCACATTATCGGCGCCCGAGAACCAGTAGGTTAACTACCTTTCTCAGGGACAGAACGCCAGATTTTTACCTTGTCACCTCTGGGATTCGGTCCAGCAACCTTTTGGTTTTTGGTCCAACTCTCCTACCCGCCAGGCTACCTGCCGTCCCTGGAGCAACACTCTAATTTTAAGAACACTTTTATCTGAGCCACGTTAACATGGTGTATTGTCTGTGTATGGTGATGTTGTGGTTGCCCTGTGTGTAGTGATGTGAGTGACATCACTCTGTGTGTGTCCTCCCCACAGCCCGGAGGAGTGGCTCCCGCCCACAGCCTCACGGCTGGGCCTCAGGTTAGCCAATGGCATGGGACTGAATTTGTGTGTGTTCAGTGTGTCTAACACCCCCCCCTGTATTCTGCTGTGTGAGAGCCTTATGGGTCCTGGTCAAAAGTAGTTCACTATAAAGGGATTATGATGCCTTAAGAGCAGCACTGCTGTGTCAGTACTGGGGCTGCCATTCATTCGTTTTCAAGGTCCTGTTCTTCCACCCCAACCCCTCTAATTTGAACTGTCCTCCTCCCTCATCCTTCACTTCCACAGACGATGTGAAGGGGCCTCCGAAGGCGCCCACGTTCGGAGATTTCCTGGGGCAGGGTAGAGCACCCAGGGAGGGGGGGAAGGGACGAGGACCGAGACAGAGCTACAGGTACAGCTCTTCCTCTTCTAAGGCTGTAGAACAACATCTGTGTTTTCTGCTTTCGTTCCTCACCATTCCAATGACCGGATCTCCTTGACAGCATGCACGATAACCGCTGGGAAAAGGAGGAGGAGAAAGAGAAGGAAGACAAACCCAAGAAGGAGGAGAAGACTCAGAAGGAGGAACGGAAACCCAAATCTCCCTCATCACAAAAGGTATGTCGTCTCCCACCACCATGCACTGGGATCTGTGTTTTGGCACATTATATATAATCTAATAAATGCCATTTAGCAGACACTTATCCAAACCGGCTTAGTCATGCTTGTATACATTTTGCGAATGGTTGGCCCCGGGCAACGAATCCATCACCTTTGCGGTACAAGAACCATGCTCTACCAGCCAGACAGGACAATGTATACCAGTGTTGTTTTTGAACATGATCTCTTTCCATGAACCACGTTAACAGGTGACTTGCCTGCTTCTTTCCCTCTTAGATGGAGAAGAGTGGTGATGCAGATGAGGATGAGTGGGAGGATGCCAGCGACGAAGAGGACGAAGATGCGGAAGGTGATGACGACTCAGAGGAAGACGATGAGGGGGAGGAGGAAGGGAAAGACGGGCAGTCCACAAAGAAAGCACCTTGCCCAGAAACCACTGCATTGAAACCCGCCGCCACCTCACCCCTTCCCTCCACTCCCCCCTCCGCAACCAGTCCCAAAGAAAAGCGCACCCCAAGGCCCAAAGTCTACATCCCCTCCCCAAAGGAGGCTCAGAACTCCCCCGATGGCCTCAAGCCCCTCAGTCCCTTTTCTCCCCTGGACGGCCACCAGCCGGTCAGAGACTGGGGGGAGGAGATGGAGATGCAGTCACCCCGAAGCAGTATGGGGGAAAGCCCCCCAAAACCCCCCAGCACTGATGAGGGCCCTGCCCAGGTTAAGGTCCAAGAAGACAGCCGCAACTCCAGCCCTAGCCCAACCCCCAGTCCCAATGAGAAGGAGAGGGACAAACGAACAGGTACAGATATTTACATACTGGTTTGACCGTTGTATTATATTGCAAGATCGTATCATACATTTGGCATACTGTTGAATGTGCTTCTATTTTATAGCCAGCAAAGTTGATCATAGGTTTCTTCATCCACACTCATATCTCCCCCTCCCTCTATCGTTCTTTATATCATTCTTAGTTGTGGTCACTGCTGCACCACCAGAGGAGACTCTGATCCAGGAAAAAACTCCTTTACCGTTTAAAAAAAATCTCAATATCAAATCATTTCTAGGTAACAATTAAGTACCTTACTGTGATTGTTTTCAATTAAAATGGCCAGCTTCTTAGCAAAGAGCAATTTCTCAAACAATAATTTAGCTAGGACTGTCTGGCAGTGGTCTGAGTGGGGAGGGGAAAACTAGCTGTAATTAGTAGAAAGGTTTGGAACTTTCTTGTTGGTCTATTAACAAATTTAGCACCTGGTGATGTCATCAGGAAGGCAAAAACTCCTTCCTACCAAACCAGGCTGAAATTTCAGGCGGCCTTTTCAAGCGGCTCTTGCACGAAAAGGGCAGTATCGTCATTTTCAACATTTCACAGCATTATTCCAACCTCATAGTGTGGAAATGTGTGTGTGTGTGTATATATTATATAAGAATTTCACGTTTTTGACTGCACTGTGCTTTTAATACTAGAAGATCCTGTGAGGCTAAATTACACACAGACCAAAAATTCAGGCAAAGCAGTAAATCAAATCAAATCAAATTTATTTATATAGCCCTTCGTACATCAGCTGATATCTCAAAGTGCTGTACAGAAACCCAGCCTAAAACCCCAAACAGCAAACAATGCAGGTGTAAAAGCACGGTGGCTAGGAAAAACTCCCTAGAAAGGCCAAAACCTAGGAAGACGATTTGTATTGTTGCTTATGGTCATCTGATGTTTTATTTTTAAGACTACCTGAAAGTTGTGGTAAAAATGGAATGATATCAGACTCGTTCTTCCTTCCCTGAACCATCTGACCCAGATGAGGCCCCTGCCGCCGCTCCTATCCTGGAGGCTGACCAGGGCCTGTCTGAGCCAGCCACAGCCCCAGAGACGGCCCCAGACACCTCAGAGAAGCCATCTTCAGGTGCAGTTCACATCAATGACTTTGAGACTGGGTTTCTCTATGAAGTCTCTGACTCCCACCAAGCACTAACCACAAAACACAAACCAACCTACTTCCCTCTCAGCCTCCTTTTTTATACAGGTTTCTTAATTCGCCGCTCACTGCTCTCCCGTGTGTCCTCTCCAGCTGTCTGTCTAAAGTTGGCTGGCATGACCCCACAACCAACATCTATTGGGTACGGTCAAGGCTTGTCTGTCGCTCACTGCATCACTCTGCATTTTCTGGCCAATGGGATCCCTCTCTTTCCTCAATCCTCTGAAACTCCTCCGCCTTGCCGTTTCCTCCTGGGGAACTGAATGTACTAACCTCCGCCCTCTTCACGATGGCTACAACACCTCACTGTGTGAACCCCTGCCGTTTTACCCCTTGAACACTTTCCTTTGGGTTCTCCTTCTCATTTCCTTTTTTTTACGGGTTAATGCATTTACAATACATGCTGCCCACCCTGTCCCCAACCTCAAATGAGCAAAATCGCATATATTTTCTGTTTTTCATGGGTTTGTTAATCGCATGACTGACATATGGATGATTAGTGGCTTGAGAAGATTACGAATCAAATTAGCTCTTCCATTAATTTCTCCTCGTCATGCTGTCTGCTTCTTAAATTGATGTCTGTTTGGCTAAGACTTATCACTATGCCTGAAATGGAATGATGCAAATTGTGCTAACCAGAACCAGACAGTCATTGGATGATAACAGAACATGTTTAAACGGCGCATTACTCATTTGAAACCACCAAACAAACATGTGCGTTTTATTGCTCTGTGTTTATGTATTTTGTCTCAATGTCCTCAAAATGCATAATTTAGCCTTTCCCGTAGTCTCCACTTTGACATGCCTAGGAAGGTTGAATAGCACCTCTCTGTAAAGCTCTTCAACGACAAACACAAACGATTCCCATGTTACTCACATATTTGCTACATCCATTTTTGGATGTCTAAATTAATGATGTACAGTATACTCATTTGATTCTCGAAGAATATAACTCAAATGCCTCATGAACTTAGTTCAACTGTCGTACTAAACCCCAAATATAAGCTTGTTAAAACTATCCTCTTGATATCATGGCTGGTCAGTCTTTGCATCCATAGCTCTGTCTGTGAATTTGAGAGTGGTTACATTTCTCCTGGCCCCTCCCTTAGCTTTATTCCCAAACAGAAGCAGGGTGACCACTTTGTTATTGTTTCAATTAAGGATTCTAGCTTTAATGTTTTCAGAAACCATTTTATTGCTTTCTCATGAGCTTAGTTTAAAAAAAAATATATATATATATATATATGAAATAGTACATTATAAAATGTGGCTAATTAGCACAGTGTAAAATGCACTCTAAATAATTTTTTAACGATGTGTAGGATAATGTGCATTCATTGCACTCCCTTTGTCTCTGAGGGCAGAGTGCTAATAATTAGCACTGACATGCCTTTTTAAAAGTGGATCATTTATTTATGACTCAAGCTTTTTACATCAGTCGAGTTTGTCTGTAACAGCCCAGATGGTATATTTTTGGGTTACACAGAACAAATTATTGAGCATTTCTGTGGTTGCTACAATGCACTGCACTTTGACAAGGCAGCTTAAATGCCCATTAAATTAACATTATGAAGGTGGGATTGTATGACTAGATTTTTGTAGATGTTTAGTCGTGAGTACTAAATCCCCCAACCCTTATGAGTGTTCTGTTGTAGACCGATTGCTTCAATTTGGATTTATGTTTTTTTTTGTGTGTGGCTGTTGTTTGTGCTACTAGTTGTCTCATTGCTACAACTCCCGTACGGGCTCGGGAGAGACGAAGGTTGAAAGTCATGCGTCCTCCGATACACAACCCAACCAAGCCGCACTGCTTCTTAACACAGCGCGGATCCAGCCCGGAAGCCAGCCGCTTCAATGAGTCGGAGGAAACACCGTGCACCTGGCAACCTTAGTTAGCTCGCACTGCGCCCGGCCCGCCACAGGAGTTGCTGGTGCAACCCTACCGGCCAAGCCCTCCCTAACCCGGACGACACTAGGCCAATTGTGCGTTGCCCCACGGACCTCCCGGTCACGGCCGGTTACGACAGAACCTGGGCGCGAACCCAGAGTCTCTGCTGGCGCTGCAGTACAGCGCCCTTAACCACTGCGCCACCCGGGAGGCCCGGATTTATGTTTTTGTAGGTTATTGCACCTTTCTGACGCCATAACTTCACATATGACGTGATTGACAGCTGTATCTCGGTATCATAACAAGATACCGTTATGACTGTTTTTCTTATTGAATCCCTGGCAGTGAAAATCCCATAGTCTGTAGAAGGCTCTTCTGAGTAGATAAATGTTTCCTTGTTGTCTGGTCCTTGTCATCATTATTAGGCGTCTCCTTACAACCTGGTAAGTGTGTTTCTCTGGTGGTAATCACCACAGCTAATGGCTGGTGTGCATCCCAAACGGCGTCCTTTTCCCTTGATGGTGCAATACTCTTTATAGGGCTCTGTTCACAAGTAGCGCACTATAAAGGGAATAGGGTGCCATTTGGGACTCGACCGGTGTGTCTATGCTTTGGCTGAATGAAGACGCTCACTACACCAAATCCGATTAGTCCAGTGAGAGTGGAGATCGGTGAAGTACGGGAACAAGAGGCACAATTAATGTTGAAAGGCTTTTATGAGGAAATTAGCCGCGGTCTAACCGACCGGGTGTGGATGTAATGGAAACCCTTTTGAACTCTGAGCCTGATTGAATAAAACCGCCTCTCCAAGTTCTTTGATGTTTATGAGACTAATATTGGTCCATGAGAGGACTGTTACCCAATCCCACATTGAATAGGCAATCAAATTATAATTTCAAAAAAGGCCTATTTGGCTGAGGACACATACTGTCAATGGTGAGTAGCTTGGGTTACGTTCATTTAAGCATATTGCATATATCGTAGTACTATAATATCAAGTATGAGCATAATATAAATGTTTGGACAACCATTGGTACTTATTTATCCTACTGAGAGCTAACACCAGTCTGGGGCCATACCATGCTGTCCCATGCATGTGGTGCTGTGTTGGAGACACAGAGGGCAGATTAATCCAGTTTGCAGTACAGTGACCCCCCCCTTCTCTGTTCTCTATCAACAGGCTGATATCTGCTCTAGGAAAGTGACTTTTCAGTACTAGCAGTTCACAGATGATGGAAGGATGAGGGGAGAAAAGAATGACAAGAGGAAAGGTAACTGGGCCTCGCGCACCATGACTGGAGCAGCCATCACAGACAACCTGGAGGGATGTGGTTGGGCAGCAGGCCTCCAAACCGCTCCCTCTCCTTAACAATCAGACCACGTAAGTTCTGTTCTGTTTGACTAGGAGCAGCACCTTGCATAGAACAGTGATACATACTGCCGTTCATTTGAGCCACGATGGTAAATGGCTTGGGTTTTATAGCAGCCAATCAGGATGTGATGTCAAGTCAACAAAGCCCTGACTTGTTTTTACCTTTTTTTTTTTTTTTTGTGTTATTGGTTTGTGTGTGATTAACAAATCAAACGATTACATTTCGCAAAGACTGAAAAATATTAAATTATCTTACCTCAATTTTTCAACCTTTAGCATTTTTTTTTAAACTACCTTTTTTGGAAGGTCAAAGAGACTTGGCCCCTTCAACATAGCTAAACTGGTAGTGTCCCAAATGTCATGATCTCTATATAGTGCACTTCTTTTGAGTCCTATGGGCCATGGTCAATAGTAGTGCACTATAAAGGCGATAGGGTGCCATTTGCAACGCAAACCCTCTCTTTGTGAAGTGTGCATGGATAAGAATAGGCTTAAAATGTAATACTTTTCAGTTATATTTTGTCATGAAACTTATAATGTGAACAAATATAAGCCATGGCATTGAAAAATGTACATTCTGTCTCCTGATAATGTAACAAAGTTGGTTTACTTTTTGGACACCAAGAGGAGAATAGTTAAATGTTATTTTTAATTTTTAGGTGGGGTACACTGTACTTAAATACATGCATCATGTGATCCTGGCAATTGTTTGTTGATAACCATGACAATCCAAAGCTTTCCTTTAATTTTTTATTTGCAATAGATCACTAGTGGTGTTTGTAGTTTTAATCAAGGGGCATCAGAACATGTAGCTCAACAGACCAAGATTTTGGTTAGATTTGTAATATTGTTGGCTTTTTTTTGCCTACTTAGTCATGAACTCAAACTCTGGCTCACCTATAATGAACAGGAGCACAGATATTGAGCTATGCTTTAATTTTATTTCTCAAAGTAATGAGGTGAGAAGTCAAGAACCCAAGGAAATGCAGTATGTAGCCTATAGTATTTTGAGAACAACAAAACATTCCAATGTTTTGTGTGGGGGGGAAAGGCATCTATTTTTGTAATTTGCATTAGTATATCCTCGTTTTCCGTTTCTGATGACTTAGTGATTGTATTATAAGCATCGAATTTACCTGCAATTTCTTCGTTTTGAATATAAAACTGCGTTATTTGGGTTTGTTTTTGGAGTGGAATGTAACTGGCGGATCTAAACTAGCTTGACCCGAAATCGAATATTTTTTTTCTTCTGTTCATCAGTTGATAAACATGATTTTTTAAATTCCAAGATATTGACACTTCAATCAAGAAGGACATTACAATTGATAGCTTTTTGATTTATCAGGAAACTCATTGTTTCACATGCAACTGTCAAATGTTCAACATGAAATGTATTGTTTTATTTTGCTTCTTAGTTTCCATATCAAATAAATGTATGGTGTTCCGGTCTCAATTATGTTTCTCGTGATTTACAATAAGTGCAACCTCAAACAGCAGACTGATATATTTTACGCCTCTTGTGCCTATTTGTAGGGATTATGATGTTTTTGCCAGTCGCACAAAGTGAATGGAGTGTCCAAGCTTTTAGTTAATGATTTTGCTCGAGAGAATATTTTTTTTGTGATGCTTTTATAGCTATTTCACCATCCACGAGACCAGAATTATTAAATAAATATAATTAATGTATTTTTTTTTTTTTAGATCAACCCTCATGGACGTAATTTTGGTAGACGTCTGTGCGATAATCATAGGGACATGCACCGACCATATTTCTGGGACGTAGGCTAACTGTTAAACTATAATCCAATCTATGTGCTTTTATAGTCTTTGACCCGCCCTATTTCATCCCATTAAATTGTAAACTGTTCTGTATAGCTGGTGCGCTCTAGACGCCCCGTCCATAGAGGGTTAATTAAAGCATCGTCCCACCAGGAGCAGTGACAGCGTTTCCACAATGCCCACCTGACTTGAAGGGGAAAGATAGAATTTGGAGGCTTTGGACACTGACAAAGAACCAGACTACATTCGACGCCAGAAAAAGGATATAACAATTGCAGGATGAAAGCCAACAAACAAGTTACCACCGTGAAGCAGAACGGGAACATGAACAGAAGGCCGAGCTATCCAGGCGACCAGCGGGTGAAGCATGCCAACTTAACCACAAAGATTTGGGTTAAAGTGGCGATGGCGATTGCTTATTTTCTATGCGTGTCAATAGCTGCCTTTATTCTGGCAATCTACTATGTGTTCTTTTGGAGTCCGGATCCTGTCAATAGCCCGGCATCTGACAATGTCACCATCCCGTCAGTAACCAACAACACAACGTGCCAGCCGAGATTATGACTGCGTGAGATCGGTAGGCTATCCTCCGCGGTGATAGCCCGCGCAATGGTTGAGACTTTTTGGATCCGCTGTAGGACAGACACCTGGAGAGGACACCGGCACACGCAGCAATGGTGTACCGCGACAGAGGGGATAGCATGACATTATTTGAAGAAGGATATTGGGATTTTTGCAGCAGTCCGCTGAACTATTCAGGTTAGCCTATGGAGGAATCAAATTATAGAGTTTGACAACCGAAACGCTTGTGATTGCCTGTAGCTTTTCGGATGCAGAGGGAGGGACATTTAATCAGTTAACCCATCCACTCAGATTCTCTCTGTTACGATAGACATGTAAAGACAGTTTACAATTGTACTATTTAAATAGGTGGTATAACAACGTGACAGTTTTGACTTTTTTTCATTATAGACATTTAGTTTGTAAGTACATAAAAACATTCACAATGTATGTTTGAATTTCATGATTCTCTGTGTGTAATGTGATATTCTCAAACGACAGTCATTTAGAATCGGGCAGATCCCTAGTGACTCTCCTACCGATCCTCGACTTCGGCGATATCATCTACAAAATAGCTTCCAATACTCTACTCACGTCTACAAATCCATGCTAGGTAAAGCTCCGCCTTATCTCAGTTCACTGGTCACGATGGCAAACACCCACCCGTAGCACGCGCTCCAGCAGGTGTATCTCACTGATCAACCCTAAAGCCAACACCTCATTTGGCCGCCTTTCCTTCCAGTTCTCTGCTGCCTGTGACTGGAACGAATTGTAAAAATCGCTGAAGTTGGAGACTTATCTCCCTCACCAACTTTAAACATCTGCTATCTGAGCAGCTAACCAATCGCTGCACATAGTCCATCGGTAAATAGCCCACCCAATTTACCTACCTCATCCCCATACTGTTTATATTTATTTACTTTTCTGCTCTTTTGCACACCAGTATCTCTACCTGCACATGACCATCTGATCATTTATCACTCCAGTGTTAATCTGCAAAATTGTAATTATTAGCCTACCTCCTCATGCCTTTTGCACACAATGTATATACTTTTTCCCCCTACTGTGTTATTGACTTGTTTATTGTTTACTCCATGTGTAACTCTTGTCTGTTCAGACTGCTATGCTTTATCTTGGCCAGGTCGCAGTTGTAAATGAGAACTTGTTCTCAACTAGCGTACCTGGTTAAATAAAGGTGGAGGAAAAAAAAGCTGCGTCCTTTTGTTACTGTTCAATGGAGAACAGGCACGGGAATTGGCACACTATATCTGCCCCTGTATTTTAATGAGGCAAGTGTCTCCTACGATCCTACATGCTTCATTGTTCACAATATTGATGAAAGAGTGCAATTTGTCCTCTAAGGGCCCCTGGTGTTTGTAAACTCATCTTTATGTCCAATTTTCCTCAATGTGTGTATATCTTTATTTGTTTAATCAAACCTCAGTTTGTTATATTGCCAAGAGAAGTAAACACTTAGCATACTACTATCCCACTGCTATCAAACATCACAACAGTAGCTATGATTGACAATTATTGTTACAATTGAACAGTCGCTGTACCTCGCTATACTCTCTCCCTATGTCTCAGGGGCATATGGGTGAAGCGGGAGAGAGCTGCAACACACCATTCAATAATTAAATTGCAGAGGAAGTTGTCAGGACCCGTTCCTTCTCCCAAGCTGCCTTTGCTTCCATTTCTCCGAGGCGAGACCCATGTATGACTCAGTATGTTACGCTTTTCCAGCAGCTGTGATGTGATTGCTCTTATAAAAACCGTTTAAATTAACGACTTTATTTTACCAAACTTTTGAATAAGCAAGGTGGGAACTGGGAAGGTGCGGACAATCCTGACAGAGGTAAGAAGGGAACTGAGGCACCTATCTGAGCTGGATCAGACTCCTAAAAGGCTGTCGCCAGACATGCCCCCTCAGCTTCCTGCAATCAGGATCAGCTCTGTTGGAGTTCTGCCTTCTGGGTAGGGATATCAATAATAACCACACTGCTGTACTTGATATTAAACAGTACACTACAGCGCTGATTTGAAAATGACATTGGTGCTCTACAATGCCATGGTAGCACTGTGCCCTAATGTTCTCTCATTACATCCACTGCAAACAAGATTGGACATGTTCCCTGTCTCCATAGCTGCTATTGTTTAATTTCCAAAATAAATGGTATCATTTCCTTAAAGTTCTTAGTTTGGTTTTGGGGAATTCTCTTGATAACAATATCCACTCCGGATTCAAGACTGTTGGACCAATGGAAATTCAGTAAATTCAAGTCATTAGAAAGGTAGAATTGTCTTTATCGATCATTTTGCTATCAATTAATAGAACACCATCAAAATAATAATACACAGAATTGCATTTGTTGTGCTCTAATATAACACTGTAAATTATTAATATTTAATTACAGTTTAGAAAATGTGTGAAGTCATAATTTACAACCATTTCCCGTTCAAAACAATCTAAAACAGGGAGTAGATACCTATTTCACCACTAGGGGTCATTGTTATATAAAAAGTACGTGAACTATCATATGCCAGTCTTCTGTTCCTATCTATAACCACATAATCTATTGTCCTTGGTGACCTTCCAAAAATAATTATATACTAATACATCCAGTTGCAATTGGACATTAATATTGACATTTTGACGTAACGGAAGCACACAAGTAACATAGTATACAGTTGAATTCGGAAGTTTACATACACTTAGGTTGGAGTCATTAAAACAAATTTTTCAACCACAACAAATTTCTTGTTAACAAACTGTAGTTTTGGCAAGTTGGTTAGGACATCTACGTTGTGCATGACACAAGTAATTTTTCCAACAATTGTTTACAGACAGATTATTTAACTTATAATTCACTGTATCACAATTCCAGTGGGTCAGAATTTTACAAACACTAAATGTGCCTTTAAACAGCTTGGAAAATTCCAGAAAATGATGTCATGGCTTTAGAAGCTTCTGATAGGCTAAATGACATAATTTGAGTCAATTGGAGGTGTAGCTGTGGATGTATTTCAAGGCCTACCTTCAAACTCAGTGCCTCTTTGCTTGACATCATGGGAAAATCAAAAGAAATCAGCCAAGACTTCAGAAAATAAATTGCAGACCTCCACAAGTCTGGTTCATCCTTAGGAGCAATTTCTAAACGCCTGAAGGTACCACGTTCATCTGTACAAACAATAGTACGTAAGTATAAACGCCATGGAACCGTGCAGCCGTCATACCGCTCAGGAAGGAGGCGCATTCTGTCTCCGAGAGAGTAACGTACCTTGGTGTGAAAAGTGTAAATCTATCCCAGAACAACAGCAAAGGACATTGTGAAGGTGCTGGAGGAAACCGGTACAAAAGTATCTATATCCACTGTAAAACAAGTCCTATATCAACATAACCTTAAAGGCCGCTCGGCAAGGAAGAAGCCACTGCTCCAAAACCGCCATAAAGCCAGACTACGGTTTGCAACTGCACATGGGGACAAAGATCGTACTTTTTGGAGAAATGTCCTCTGGTCTGATGTCATAAAAATATAACTATTTGGCCATCGTTATGTTCGGAGGAAAAAGGGGGAGGCTTGCAAGCCGAAGTACACCGTCCCAACTGTGAAGCATCATGTTTACATACACTTAGGTTGCGGCAGGTAGCCTAGTGGTCAGAGCGTTGGACTAGTAACTGAAGTAACTGAAAGGTTGCAAGATCGAATCCCCGAGCTGACAAGGTAAAAATCTGTCATTCTGCCGATGAACAAGGCAGTTAGCCAACTGTTCCTAGGCAACATCTCAAGACATCAGTCAGGAAGTTAATGCTTGGTTGCAAAGGTGTCTTCCAAATGGACAATGACCCCAAGCCTACTTCCAAAGTTGTGGCAAAATGGCTTAAGGACAACAAAGTCAAGGTACTGGAGTGTCCATCACAAAGCCCTGACCTCAATCTTATGGAACATTTGTGGGAAGAACTGAAAAAGCATGTGTGAGCAAGGAGGCCAACAAACCTGACCCAGTTACACCAGCTCTGTCAAGAGGAATGGGCCAAAATTCACCCAACTTATTGTGGGAATCTTGTGGAAGGCTACATGAAATGTTTACCCCAAGTGAAACCATTTAAAGGCAATGCTACCAAAAACTAATTGAGTGTATGTAAACTTCTGACCCACTGGGAATGTGATGAAAGAATTAAAAGCCTAAATAAATCATTATCTCTACTATTATTCTGACATTTCACATTCTTAAAATAAAGTGTTGATCCTAACTGACCTAAGACTGGGAATTTGTACTTGTACTGAAAAACTGAGTTTAAATGTATTTGGCTAAGGTGTATGTACACCTCTGACCAACTGTATTTGCTCATTTTCAGCAATCAATATTTGCTTGCTAGTTTTAATAATTCTAACATTCTGTAAAGTACAAAACTAGATATTATAGTAACACAACTCAAAAATTCAACATGGACAACTCACATTATCTTGTTGGCCTTCCAAAATCTCTTAGAGTGAATTGTTGTCAGCTAGTCTGAGACTCTCGGTCTAAGTGTATTCCTCAGAAACCGTATCTTCCAGATCAGTGTCAGACCCTTCCCTTTGGTAGTTCAACTCCGGGATATGTGGCGGAGGAGTCCTCGGAACACATTACACCCAGACCTAGATCCTGAGTGATAGTAGCGGTGACGCTTTGCCTGCTGAGGGGGGCTGCTGTCTCTATCTCATTAGGCAGCCTACATCGTTTGACCCTGTTTGGTCTCCCATACCCTGTTTGTAGACAACCATCTGTCATCATACTCCCAACATATCCCTCTAGAAAGCACCAGTTTTGGAGCACGGTGGCTGCAGATGTTTAAAAAATATATATTATTTCACTTTTATTTAACCAGGTAGGCTAGTTGAGAACAAGTTCTCATTTACAACTGAGACCTGGCCAAGATAAAGCAAAGCAGTGTGACACAAACAACAACACAGAGTTACACATGGAATAAACAAGCGTACAGTCAATAACACAATAGAAAAAAGAACGTCTATATACAGTGTGTGCAAATGGCGTGAGGAGGTAAGGCAATAAATAGGCCATAGTAGTGAAGTAATTACAATTTAGCAAATTAACACTTGAGTGATAGATGAGCAGATGATGATGTGCAAATAGAAATACTGGTGTGCAAAAGAGCAGAAAAGTAAATCAAAACAATATGGGGATGAGGTAGGTAGATTGGATTGGCTATTTACAGATGGGCTATGTACAGCTGCAGCGATCGGTTAGCTGCTCTGATAGCTGATGTTTAAAATTAATGAGGAAAATGTAAGTCTCCAGCTTCAGCGATTTTTGCAATTCGGTCCTGTCATTGGCAGCAGAGAACTTGAAGGAAATGCGGCAAAATAGATGTTGGCTTTGGGGATGACCAGTGAGATATACCTGCTGGAGTGCATGCTAAGGGTGGGTGTTGTTATCCTGACCAGTGAGCTGAGATAAGGTGGAGATTAACCTAGACTTATAGATGACCTGGAGCCAGTGGGTCTGGCGACTATTATGTAGCGAGGGCCAGCCGACTAGAGCATACAGGTTGCAGTGGTGGGTGGTATATGGGGCTTTGGTGAGAAAACGGATGGCACTGTGATAGACTGCATCCAGTTTGCTGAGTAGAGTATTGGAAGTTATTTTGTAAATGACATCGTCGAGGATCGGTAGGATAGTCAGTTTTACTAGGGTAAGTTTGGCGGCGTGAGTGAAGGAGGCTTTGTTGCGTAATAGGAAGCCGATTCTAGATTTAATTTTGGATTGGAGATGTTTAATATGAGTCTGGAAGGAGAGTTTACAGTCTATCCAGACACCTAGGTATTTGTAGTTGTCCACATATTCTAGGTCAGAACCGTCCAGAGTAGTGATGCTGGTCGGGCGGGTGCGGGCAGCGATCGCTTGAAAAGCATGCATTTGGTTTTACTAGCATTTAAAAGCAGTTGGAGGCCACGGAAGGAGTGTTGTATGGCATTGAAGCTTGTTTGGAGATTAGTTAACACAGTGTCCAAAGAAGGGCCAGATGTATACAGAATGGTGTCTTCTGCGTAGAGGAGGATCAGTGAATCACCCGCAGCAAGAGCGACATCATTGATATATACAGAGAAAAGAGTCGGCCCGAGAATTGAACCGTATGGTACCCCCATAGTCTGCCAGAGGTCCGGACAATAGGCCCTCCAATTTGACACACTGAACTCTATCTGAGAATTAGTTGGTGAACTAGGCGAGGCAGTCATTTGAGAAACCAAGGCTGTTGAGACTGCCAATTATAATGAGGTGATTGACAGAGTCGAAAGCCTTGGCCAGGTCGATGAAGACAGCTGCACAGTACTGTCTTTTATCGATGGCGGTTATGATATCGTTTAGTACCTTGAGCGTGGCTGAGGTGCACCCGTGACCAGCTCAGAAACCGGATTGCCCAGCTGAGAAGGTATGGTGGGATTCAAAATGGTCAGTGATCTGTTTATTAACTTGGCTTTCCAAGACTTTAGAAAGGCAGGGCAGGATGGATATAGGTCTATAACAGTTTGGGTTTAGAGTGCCCCACTCTTTGAAGAGGGGGATGACCTCAGCAGTTTTCCAATCTTTAGGGATCTCGGACGATTCGAAAGAGAGGTTGAACAGACTGGTAATAGGGGTTGCAACAATGGCAGTGGATAATTTTAGAAAGAGAGGGTCCAGATTGTCTAGCCCATCTGATTTGTACGGGTCCAGGTTTTGCAGCTCTTTCAGAACATCTGCTGTATGGGTTTGGGTGAAGCTGAGGAGGCTTGGGCAAGTAGCTGTGGGGGGTGCGGAGCTGTTGGCCGGGTTGGGGTAGCCAGAAGGAAAGCATGGAGAGAAAGGCGTAGAGAAAAGCTTCTTGGAATTCTCGATTATCGTGGATTTATTGGTCGTGACAGTGTTACCTAGCGTCAGTGCAGTGGGCAGCTGGGAGGAGGTGATATTATTCTCCATGGACTTTACAGTGTACCAAAATTTCTGTCTGAAAAAGCTAGCCTTTGCTTTCCTGACTGACTGCATGTATTGGTTCATATCGTGGGGACTATGCTAGTGCAGTCCACCACAGGTAGTGCAGTCCGCCACAGGATATTTTTGTGCTGGTCGAGGGCAGTCTGGTCTGGAGTGAACCAAGGGCTATATCTGTTCTTAGTTCTACATTTTTTGAAAGGGGCATGCTTATTTAAGATGGTGAGGAAATTACTTTGAAAGAATGACCAGGCATCCTCGACTGATGGGATTAGGTCAATATCCTTCCAGGATACCTGGGCCAAGTCGATTAGAAAGGCATGCTCGTAGAAGTGTTTTAGGGAGCGTTTGACAGTGATGAGAGGTGGTTGTTTGACAGCGGACCCATAGCGGATGCAGGCAATGAGGCAGTGATCGCTGAGATCCCGATTGAAAACAACAGAGGTGTATTTGGACGGCAAGTTGGTCAGGATAATATCTATGAGGGTGCCCATGTTTATGGATTTAGGGTTGTACAAAAGTGGGTTCCTTGATAATTTGTGTGAGATTGAGGGCAACTATCTTAGATTTTAGGACTGCCAGGGTGTTAAGCATATCCCAGTTTAGGTCACCTAACAGAACTAACTCGGAAGATAGATGGGGGGTCAGAGGGGGGTCTATAACAGGGCGCAACAGAGAGAGACTTATTTCTGGAGAGATTAATTTTTAAAATTAGAAGCTCGAACTGTTTGGGCGTAGACCTGGAAAGTATGGCAGAACTTTGCAGGCTATCTCCGGAGTAGATTGCAACTCCTCCCGCTTTGGCAGTTCTATCTTGACGGAAAATGTTGTAGTTGGGTATGGAAATCTCAGAATTTTTGGTGGCCTTCCCAAACCACGGCAGACACGGCAAGGACATCAGGGTTGGCGGAGTGTGCTAACAAACTTAGGTAGGAGGCTTCTGATGTTAACATGCATGAAACCAAGGCTTTTCCGGTTACAGATGTCATCAAATGAGAGTGCCTGGGGAGGGGCCTGGGTTAACCCCCGAATCACTCAAGGAACAGAGGAGGAGTAGGATGAGGCGTTGGGGTCAGAGAATAAAAGGAGCAGATTTCTGGGAGTGGTAGAATAGATTCAGGGCATAATGTACAAATAGGGGTATGGTGGGGTGCGGGTACAGTGGAGGTAAACCAAGGCACTGAGTGATGATGAGAGAGGTAGCATGGACGCACTAGTTATGCTGGGTGAGGTCACCACATGTGTGGGAGATGGGACAAAGCAGGTGTCTGAGGCATGTTGAGTGGGACTAGGGGCTCTGCAGTAAACTAAAACAATGATAACTATCCTAAACAACAGTATACAAGGCATATTGACATTTGAGAGAGACAGTAAGCGAGGCATAAAGCAATCACAGGTGTTGATTAGCTAAGACAACAAAGGGTAAGACAACAACAGCTAATCAGCTAAGACAACAACAACATATACATGTGTAGTGGGACTCCAAGACTGAGGTGGTGGAGGAAGACACATCTTGTAGAGGATTGTAGTTTTCTGAGTGTGGCTCTGGAGAGGTGTCAGTCAGAGAAATGTGAAGTCCAGGCCCAGCAGTGCTCAGCAGCAATCATCTGGGTGTCATCCATTTCCAGCAGCTACCAGGGGATTTGGTGGAGTTGACCTCTGTGGGAGGCTGGTCAATAGGTGAATGTGTCCTCTCTTCAGCCAGCTAGAGATTCACCTACTCCTGGGCATTTCCCCTGAGCCCTGTGGTGATTGGTAGGGTTGAGAGTGGCAGACATACTCCTCTCTGGCTCCTGACTGGCAGAGCAGAGAGTTCTGGATGACCTGGTCAGTCAGTGGCTGGAGGAGGAGTGTGGACATAGCTGAACAAGTGGAGCAGTGGCCACGGCTCATTCCACTAACACACCTATCCCCAGGCTCCTCGTCCAGGGCATAAGGGTTGCAAATCACATTGTCAACCAGGAACAGGTGACCCACAGTGTTCTCACAGAGAAGGTAACCCATGTCTTTTGGTGGAGCGCTCAGTCTGGACTAGAAAGAGCCACTACCTGACCCTTCAACATCTGCAGTCTCCTTAAGGGTCAGAGGTGGAACGGAGGTGGAGACAACAAACTTTCTCTGCCCACCCTGTGATCCAACTGCTGAGGGTCCATCCTCTGAGGGTTCTCTTGGCTCTTCTGGACCCCCTCTACCCCTCCATGGAGATCCTTCAGTGAGTGACCATCATATTCCTCTTCCTCTCCCAGCAGCCATGTCTCTTCCCCCATAGCCTTCTCCCCCATCCCCTCCTCCCCCTGCTTTTCAGCTCTTTCACTAGGAACTTGACCATGGCACTGTGGCAACAGCTGGCAGCATAGGCGAGAGGCATCCTCATCTGGTTGTCTGAGCTGCCTGGGTGTGCCCCATGCAGGACCAGGAGGCGGACAGCATCCAAATGGCCGCATTTGCTGACCAGGCTCAGGGCGGTGCGACCTTTGTTGTCTCTACGTTCCACCTCCGCCCCCTAGCAAGGAGCAGTCTCAGGAAATGGGTGTTATCTGCGGTCCGTGGGAGTTTTGCGGCACACATCATTGGGGCCTGTCGCCAACCCCTGCTGTTCCTCTATGGTGGCATTTACCGCAGCCTCGCCCAGTGCAGCTAGGATGAAGTGGGCCTTCTGGACCTTCCCTTCTTCCATGGCCTGGAGGAAGATTCCCACGCCAGATCACTGTTTGATCAGACCACCTGGTGCATCCATGGGCATCATGTCAGCAGGTGTGCCAAGGTGTGAAGAAGAGCTCAACACATTCACTCTCTTTCCATCAATAAACATCCCATAATGTGGATTGAGTGTGCATGGTCAGTCTGTATTGCAATGTGCCCAATAACTGTTATGAATAATGACTAAACACTATCTACATTTGAAATAGAACCTTAACTAATGAAACTTATACTCTGTTTTATTATATCTGATTAATAATATTAATTCATAAGGGAGGGATTGTGGAGCATGAAACAGGGGGTAATTAAATTAAATATATACCATTCTAGCCAGGTTGGAGAGGACTGGAATTATGGGTTTTTATGTAAGCAAAAAGGGTCGTTAACCTAAGGTTGAAGCGACTCAACTTAGCTATGGGATGTTTAGATAAGGCAGAGAGTGTTTTTCCTGGGTTTTCCATTATCTGGAACTGTCTTTTAAATAGTGATGGATGAAGGTGAAGATTCCAGAAGATAATCTAGATAAGTGTGTGTCTGGAGTGAGCGAGCTAGTGAGTTGGAATAAACTTTTGAACTGTTCTGTCCTGGTCGATAGGGGGAAGGACATTTTATAACCTATGCCATATTTTGTATATAAACTGTTGTTCGTGGTTTCATGGCAGCGCGCTCCGAGAATAAATACTCTTATCTAATTTTGATAAGACTGGTCTCTGTCTATTTTATGCAAATAGGAATCTTACAAATTCTTATAAAATAGACTGAGTGATTAAAATAATGTACAATTATAGGAACTATGACATTCCAATGACAATGACACATTGATGAGATGGAAAGACCCCCCAGCTGTCAACACTCTCCATTACTGTCCCTCCCTCCCTCTCTCTCTCCGTTCTCTCAAATATTTGATGCCAATGAGCCTTTAACCTTTTTTTTGACCCAGATATATTTTAATACCATCATCCTTTTGTGGTGCTGATGCTCTTTCAGTTTATTGGAGGTGGTATGTTGCTATGGTGACACTAAAAGCACATGACAGGTAGGCTCTTTGTATTTTGGTAAGGGGACCCTGAGGGGGAGTTAAAGGGCTCACCTTCCATTATGTTGAGATGTAACATACCCAGGGCATTATATTGAGGTTTGTTGCATACCCTGGACAAAAAAAGCATGTTCAGTGGTAATTCTCGATTGATCATGGTTTGCCCATAGAGTTGCATTTATGGGGTTACCCAGAGCTGTATATTTAGATACATAAATGGTTCTGGGGCAACCATGCTGAACTCCCTAGTCATTACCCTCCTTTTAGTGTTAAACCAACTGTGATTTTGGCAAAGTTAATAGTGAACGGTTCCTGATGTCATATCAGTCAAATCAAATATATCAATAATTAAATCAATTGTATTGGTTGCTACGGAGCTCGAGCTTGTAGTCGTAGCAGTTCCCCGGATGTAGTGTTACCACCAGCAGCCTCAACATGGCGACAAGAAAGTGAGACTTCGTCTAAAGCTACTGAATTTTGGACAGCTTCTTTTATTAAGCGAATCAATAAACTATCGTAATTTAAGCGGTGCACGAAGGAAATATAAGGTAATTATGACTCTAATAATTGATTTCATTCATTCAGCTGCGCCCACTGTTAGCTAGCTATCTATCTTAGCTAGACAGCCCAAACTAAGTTAAGCTAGCTAGCTGGTTGCTACCATTACTACTAGCTAACAAGTGGCTAGCTAAAGTGAAATTGTTTGGATAGTTTGGCGAGTGAACAAAAAACGGACTTTTCTAGAATAAGACTACCATTATGTAATAAAGTAATTGATGATGGATTGGGAAACCCAGCTAACTCAGTGAAATGAGTCACAAGAGCTAACGTTAGGCTACTCTTATTGTAAAAATATACAGCTACCATAACTAACGTTAGGCTTTTCTTTTTATTGTAAAAATATAGCAGCTACTATAACGTTAGGTTACTCTTATTGTAAAAATGTACAGCTACTATAACTAGCTAGCAGCCAATAACAACCTCTAAGCTAGTTTAGTGAGCTGACATATCCAACTGGTAAACGAACATTACCTTGGTTAAAGTTAGTTAGTAATCCACTGCTATAGCTAGAAACCTTGTACCTCAAAGTACTATAGCTGTAATGCTGAGAAACAATGATTTTGTTAGCTACCTCTAACGATTCAAACACGCCCTGAAGTCTAGGGGAGCTAAGTGATGTGCGTTGTCTCTGCTGTAACGTTAGTGTAGTAGGACTAGGAGGAGCAATTACTTTGTTTGGAAAGTCGAGATTTGAGGTTCTAACCTTGGTTAGATGCCGTCTATTCTAGCTATTTGCTCTACTGAAGAATTCAGGCCTTGTATTATGGCCTTATTTAATGTCTTGTAAGAAGAACAGGTCTGCAGGTAGCCTAGGGGTTCAGTGCGTACATAGGTCGCTGGTTCGAGTTCCCGAGCCGACGAGGTGAACAATCTGTCTGTGCCCTTGAGCAAGGCACTTAACCTTCATTGCTCCTGGGTCGCCATCAATAATGGCTGTTCCCTGGCCGTGACCCCATACCCAGACGGTGTCTCAGTGGGATATGCAAAACAAATTCATGTTCATATGCATTCATATGCATTCAATTCATATGCAAAACAAATGTGTATGTTTAATTCATACACATTTGTACATGTGACATAGGACAAATGTAAGCACTCACCTAATTATTATTATTTATCTGATCTATGAAATCCTGAACTCTAGCCCTGTACCGATCCTGTGCAGGGGTTGTTATGTGGTCTGCCACTGCGAGGACGATCAGCTGTCCATCCTGTCTCCCTGTAGCTCTGTCTTAGGCATCTCACAGTACGGACATTGCAATTTATTACCCTGGCCACATCTGCAGTCCTCATGCCTCCGTGCAGCATACCTAAGGCATGTTCACACAGATGAGCAGGGACCCTGGGCATCTTTCTTTTGGTGTTTTTCAGAGTCAGTAGAAAGGCCTCTTCAGTGTCCTAAGTTTTCATAACTGTGACCTTAATTGCCTACCGTCTATAAGCTGTTAGTGTCATAACGACCGTTCCACAGGTGCATGTTCATTAATTGTTTATGGTTCATTGAACAAGCATGGGAAACAGTGTTTAAACCCTTTATAATGATCTGTGAAGTTATTTCGATTTTTCCAAATTCTTTGAAAGACAGGGTCCTGAAAAGGGGACTTTTCTTTTTTTGCTGAGTTTATATTCAAATGCCAGTATGCATTCTACAAATGGTGGAATAGGCTAAATATGATAACATAACAACTGATGGCATTAGCTAACCTTTGTAGCTAGCTAGCAAGCAATGCTAAAGGGATTGCAAACCGGTTAGCATAACTCTTGCCAAACACCATTTTTTTCCCCTTCAAAATAATAGCTGCCTGGTTAGCATTTATGATGCCAGCATACACATTCCTCACATATTACAATGAAAAGGTGCCTCTCAGTCCCAAAACACGGGTTTTCTGGAGACTTGTGGGAGGAGTGCTGAGGATGTTGCCCACAGTATGCGCTTTCGGGAAGCCTGATTTGCGTCTAGACTGAGGAGAAATCTGCACACAATGCATCCCTGACTACCTCTTGAAACGGTCAGCCGGAACTGAACACAATCAGACCACTTAGTGCCTTTTTGAGTCTATACCAGTCTTTTCAATGGGATCTTCGTATTCTGATAGCAGAAGTTGCATGTAAATGTCAGGTGGAGACACACCCCCCCTCTTTTTTTCCATCCTTACTTTTAGAGACTTAGCAGCTGATAAGTGTTAAGTGCTGGTGTGACAGGTTGCAAGTAAGCAGGGTTGTGCAATCAGTGCTGGGCACTCCACACATTCCTGGCATGTCTGAGTACTGCTGAGGGTCACACAGACGGAACCCCTGCACTCTACCCACTCAAAGACCTACACTACACCCAGTCACCCCCAAGAACTCAATCTGTAGCACCAAGCCATCTCTGTTAGGGATGGGTGTTCGAGATCAACAGACACAGTGATAAGCTGTAAGGGGTTTTGGAATAGTCATGACTAGTGTGCTCCACCACCTAGGCTGTGTCAAATTATTAAGCACTTCAGTTTTGTGCTGTTAGGACATTGACAGGGTATCTACACACTGCCCAGAAACAGACTGGCTGTTTTAGTTTGTTCACCGACAACCGCTGTGATAGGTGGCTATTTTTCAGAACCAACACGTTTCTGATAAGCATTTTTAGGCTTAGGCATAAGCATAGGCTAATTTTGCCCCATGAATTCTGAGAGTTTGGCAAGGAAGCAAATAAAATAGGAAGCTAATTCTAGGACGCCTGGCCTATGCTTTCGCTGGTGGTCAGTAGAAAAGCGGTTTTATTAATGCTCTGTGCTCTCAATGTATTTCTTTTGGTGGTGGTTATTCAGAGAACTCCATGTCCAGACCATTCAGGTCACCGATAGTTAGGCTTATAATTGTAACTCTCCAACAGGAGGCTTCAATTAGCCCCGTCTCTCATTTCCCTTTCTTCTGCCTGCATAAATCCCCTTTTAGTAGAGAGCGGAGTGGTGCAGCAGCGTGGGGTTGTAGTGGAGACACCCTAGATCAGAGGCTGCAGCCACACTGGGTTCACATGATCACGGGCGGCATGTTGTCGTTCTTTTGATCTGAGCCCTACGGTTGCCTCCATAGGGGAGAAAAACACAGCTGAATAAATCAGACAGAGAAATAGGAGGCATCAGTTACCTCTAGTGAGGATTTATAGAGGATGACTTGCATGCTTTCATTGGTCATGTTTGTAGACCACTTACGAACGTGTGGATGAGTTAAACCTGAAGATGTAGGGCATAGACTAGGCCCAAAACCAGACTTCCAGTGTATGTTCAGATGTTAATGGCCATTGTGTGACATCTTCTCATAATTTTAGTTACCAAAGTAATGTAGGCTAGCTGATAATGTGGTGTTTTATTTCTCTCCCATACTTGCTAATCCAGACCCTGTAGGCCTACTTACAGTGCATTCGAAAAGTATTCAGACCCCTTGACTTTTTTCACATTTTCTTACGTTATGTATTAGCCTTATGTATTTTTTCCTCATCAATCTACACACAGTACCCCATAATGCCAAAGCAAAAACAGATTTTTTACATTTTTTAAAATGTAACTGAAATATCATATTTACATGTATTCAGACCCTTTATAATAATATAATATAATAATATATGCCATTTAGCAGACGCTTTTATCCAAAGCGACTTACAGTCATGTGTGGGTGGGACCACGTATGGGTGGTCCCGGGAATCGAACCCACTACCCTGGCATTACAAGCGCCATGCTCTACCAACTGAGCTACAGAAGGACCACTTTACTCAGTACTTTGAAGCACCTTTGGCAGTGATTACAGCCTCTACTCTTCTTGGGTATGACTCTACAAGCTTGGCACACCTGTACTTGTGGAGTTACTCCCATTATTCTCTGCAGATTCTCTCTAGATCCTCTCAAGCTCTGTAAGGCTGGCTGGGTAGTGTCGCTACACAGCTCTTTTCAGGTCTCTCCAGATATGTTTGATCAGGTTCAAGTCCAGGCTCTGGCTGGGCAACTCAAGGACATTGAGACTTGTCCTGAAGCCACTTTTGCATTGTCTTGGCTGTGTGCTTAGGGTCGTTGTCCTGTTGGAAGGGCAACCTTTGCCCCAGTCTGAGGACCTGAGCACTCTGGAGCAGGTTGTCATCAAGGATCTCTCTCTACTTTGCACTGTTCAACTTTCCCTCGAGCCTGACTAGTCTCCCAGTCACTGCTGCTGAAAAACATCCCCACAGCATGATGCTGCAACCCATGCTTCACTGTATGGATGGTGCAAGGGTTTCCTCCAGACGTGATGCTTGGCATTCAGGCCAAAGAGTTCAATCTTGGTTTCATCAGACCAGAGAATCTTGTTTCTCATGGTCTGAGGGTCCTTTAGGTGCCTTTTGGCAAACTCAAAGCGGGCTGTCATTTGCTTTTTACTGAGGAGTAGCTTCCGCCTGGCCACTACCATAAAGGCCTGATTGGTGGAGTGCTGCAGAGATGGTTGTCCTTCTGGAAGGTTCTTCCATCTCCACAGTGGACTTCAAAAACACTGTCAGGGACCACTCTGTTCTTGGTCACCTCCCTGACCAAGGCCCTTCTCCCCCGATTGCTCAGTTTGTCCGGGTGGCCAGCTCTAGAAAGAGTCTTGGTGGTTCCAAACTTCTTCCATTTAAAAATAATTTACACTTTGCTCTTTATTCTAACAATACTGCAGAAATGTTTTGTTATCCTTCTCCAGATCTGTGCCTCGACCCAATTCTGTCTCACAACTCTATGGACAATTCCTTCGAGCCCATGGCTTGGTTTTTGCTCTGACATGCACTGTCAACTGTGGGACCTTACATTGACATGATTTTGTAAGGCACACCTGTCTATCATTTAAATTTACCACAGGTGGATTCCAATCAAGTTGTAGGAGGATCAATGGAAACAGGATGCACCTGAGCTCAATATCACGTCTCATAACAAAGGGTCTGAATATTTATGTAAATAAGGTTTTTCAGATTTTTGGAAAAATACGTTTTTCGCTTTGTCATTATGGGGTGTCGTGTGTAGATTGAGTGGGAAAATGTATTTAATCAATTTTAGAACAAGGCTTTAATGTAACAAAATGTGTAAATAGTCAAGGAGTCTGAATACCTTCTGAATGCACTATTTCATGTTTTTTAGGGGCCCTCTCTCTCTGCCCCTGGCGAAAGGTGGAGTCAGCTTTTCATTTGAAGGGCTTTAGCACAGCTACTGCTATTTTCACAGCATGCCTCACTATTTGTCTATGAAAATGCTTTCATCTGCCCTTGACCCAGGGAGGTGCCTCACTTTCCAACTTTCAACTAGATGGAGTCTATCCCTTGTTCAGTCTTAAACTCACTTTCTCTCTCTGATTTATAATTTTATAAACACAGAATCTAATGGACTTTCTCATCAGTAGCGCTTCTCTCTCTGCCTCGCTTGCACATTCCTGTCTCGCTTTCTCTTTCACTGAGTCCTACCTCACTGTCTTCGGAGCAACTTAGTCTCACTGAGTGGAGAGTGACCAGAGGATATTATGCTGCAGTCCTGAATATGTGAAGTAGACTGGTCATCTCTTCAGCCCTGGCTTCACATTCTCATTCTCCTGCATTTTAGTTTTACATTGCCTTTAACCAGAGATTGCAGCTGGCTAGTGTTGTTTTCAGACAAGGCTGATGTCACTCTGTGGGTAACCGTGATTGCATCGTGAATCTCTTGTCATCTATGTCTCTTAAACAAAGCCCTCTCTGTGTAGGTCAGCCTGACTGTAATATAGGCTCAGTGTAGTAGACTATAGGCTACACACAGTGCAATGAATTGTTTGCAATGTGTAATCGTTTCAATCGGAGAGGTCCACAATCAAGCCAGGACCTGCTTTCCTGGCAATAGAAAGGTCTTGTGTACATAGCTTGGCAGGGGATTGTGGGTAATGGGCTGGCTGCATTTCACCTCTGCTTTAACTGTTGCACAATGAGAGAATAGAATAATGAATTGTGGGTGCAAAACCAGAAGAAAAGGTGCTGTTGTTGCATTATGCAGGCATAACCCTGGAATATTCTAAGTGAATGAGGCAGTGTTTTTGTTCCTGCCGGTGAATAGGCCCTGCCACTGTATGCATGAAAAGAAGAGCACTGAATGTGCAGACTGAGCAAAGACTTAGCTTTGACTGCCATTTTTATATTAATATCATACATTTATTTTTGTATTTCACACCAACATTTCCAAGCTGCTCTGCACAAGCTAGATATTAGCCCAGGGGGCCAACTTTGACTTTGTTTACATGTGGTCATACAAGTGCTTGACAGTATGACTTCATTTTTGTTTTGATGATGGTAACATATCATAGGGTAATTACAGGGCTAAGCACTGGAACATTAACTTGCCAATTACAGTGTGTAAGCTGTAGCTATGTGATTCGTACATCCATGTTCTCCCCCAAACGGAGCTTCTTTGAAATTGGAGACAGTGGGTTGACGAGTACGGTTAATTTTTTTCATCTGTACTGTTTTCTCTCCCAGGTCCTTTGTGATGTGTGGACCTACTATGTTGAGGTGCAGCCCTCCATGGGCTGCTAGGCTTTGTGTGGTTTGCTGTTTGCACTGGAGAGATGGAGAGAGCTCTAGAGCAGGGATGGGTCACTCCAGTCCTCAGGGGCCAGAGTGGCGTCACACTTTCCCCCCATCCCTAGCAAACACAGCTGATTACGCTAATTGCATTCTAAACTGAAGGTCCTGATTAGTTGATTATTGTATTCAGGTGTGTTAGCTGGGGCTGGTGCAAAAGTGACAAATCAGGCCCCCAAGGACTGAATTTTCCCATCCCTGCTCTAGAGGCTGACCAAGACTACTGGTACTTGGGCCCAGCAGCACAAAAGCATACTGTGACATAAGCTGTTTTTGAATACCCATACTGTATACTACATACTTAATGAGTATATACTATTAGGTCATTTTAGTATACTGTAAACGAATGGTATCGTTTCAGTTGAGGGTACTGACGCTTCGCCTGTCTACCGGAAGTTGATGCTGTTGCTATTGCTATGCAACCTTTTGCTAGCTTGTTAGCATAACAAATGACTAGCTAAACTTGTTACGATTTCGGGTGTGTTCGTAAATTCAATCTGGAGTGCCAGAGTTCTCCCTGGGCGTTCGTCAATCCAGAGTGACCGTTCATAAATTCAGTGTTTTCGCTCTCGGAGTGGTCAGAGAGCACACTGGATGCTCTGGCAGAGGAGTAGGGTTTTTCCAAGTGTTCAACGGCAGTCAAGCACCCAAGCTAACTGGCTAACGTTGGCTAGCTACTTCCAGATTCAAATGAGAAAACAACCCAATCTGACCATTTTACTCACCCTAGCAGAGCTGTATAGGCTGTTTTTATGTTATCCAGAGTTGGTGACTAACTGTGCTGCTACCAACAACTTAATTATTTTTTTTGCCAACGTTTACTGACACCGGCCATATTCAACGGGTGTTGACCGCTCGTAAATTCATGAGTTATTCTATGTGAGACTGCTCTGAAATCGGAGGAGAGATCCATTGAATCGCACGACTATACTACTTAGCTCAGAGTTATGTAAATAATCATGTCAATAAATGTTGGATAGTTAGTATATTAACTATCTGCTGTCTGGCAAGTTTGATTTATTAGTTGCCAACTAACGTTAGGTAACTAGCTAACATACCGATACATACTGCTGTAATGCTATGCGGTTTGTAAGGATAGCATAGCTTACAAATTGTCAGCCAATGTGTAACAACTTATTTGAAAAGGCATTACTTTATTACTTTTTGTCATAATTAGTTCAATTAAATCAATGAATTTGTATCCAATCTCGTCGGACTTCGGCTGCATGTTTTCCGCCATTTTTCTTCAAATCTGAAAGGTTAAAAAGCCACGCCCATTTTCGGAAAAATTGCATTATGGGCCCTAAATTCATGGAAATAGTGTCCACTGCATGTATACTTTGTGTTTTGGTGAATTTAGTACGTCATCTGGGAACTTTTGGCATACAACTATATCCATACTATGACCAATAAGCATACTATGTACTCAAGTCACAAATAGTGCAGTTAGTATGAGTATTCGAACACAGCTATGGATTACCTGCGCATGGGTATGCATCACTAAGCCACAACGTGATAGCAGCCAGACAAAAACAGCAGAGAAGTTTAGCCTCACTGCCTAGTTACATTAAAAAAATAAATACAAATCTTGTTGCTCTTAGTTGTTGCAGAGGTCAGCCCGAGATGGCTGTTTACTTCGTGAATTGCTGACTCTACCTTTTAACTGAATCGGTCAATCAAGTTAACATGAACTCTCCTAATTTGAAATGTAATTGTTTTGTTTCTCAACTGAATCAGCATAGGTTGATATCTCAAACATGCTTGTTAGCTTAGTTTGACAAGATGTTGCAATAGCCCCAGAGTCGTTATGCAATGTAAGTCCTGGCTTGTAAACCCCTGCAGGCTCAACTAAGGAGAACCATTATTACGACTATTGAGTTGCAAGCTGGAAGTTAATCTCATGGGGGGCAGGTAGCCTAGTGGTAGGAGCGTTGGACTAGTGACCGGAAGGTTGCAAGATCGAATCCCCAAGCTGACAAGGTAAAAATCTATCGTTCTGCCCCTGAACAAGGCAGTTAGCCCACTTCCTAGGCCATCATTGAAAATAAGAGTTTGTGACATATAGTTCTCTCTTTTTCTTGGCCTATGTGACGGCTTGTATTTTTGACGACAATTTTAGGGAGGCCCTTCTCGTTGACTGTAATGGAGTCCAGACAGATTATTTCAGATGTAGTGTTGGCTATCAAAGCACTGACTCCTGTATCCCAGTTAAAGCTCACATTCCATTCTTTATCATTGACCTTTCCACATTCCTCGGCCAGACCTGGAAGTCTGCATGGATTGGCCAAGGCAGCAAGGGCTTTGTTTGAACCCAGCTTCTGGATTGGTTAGTATCTGACATGTCAAGCCCCATTCACATTCACACTGTATTGTTAGGGTGTTTTCACACATAGAAAACTGTTCTTTGTATCTATGCTACCCTTGCCTTTGAATGAGGACTCAACTCTTTTGACAGTTCACTTAAAATATGTTGTGTTCTGAGTCATCTTTGCTTTCACATTGCTAGGTTTAGAAAGGAACCAAGTATTTTTTTCTAACATAAACTCAATGCTCAAGCCATTCCATCAGAATGTGTTATCGGACAGTTAGATATCTACTTACATTTTGGAATCTAATAGATTGCATTTAGTTAAATTATGAGACATATTTGTAATCAGAAGATACTATTAATATATAAATGTTATTGGTAACAGAATAAATGTCAAAGAATAACTGCAGATTAAATAATGTTGTAATTGAAAATGTAGGCTCCTGCCCCTTTCATAGTGTTAGGGGTCAAAATCAAACGTTGTTTCTGGTATTATCTTGTATTCCATGGTATAGATCAGCGTATCAGGACACAGAACACTTTAGTTTGAGGTTAGGATTTACCATTGCTGAGATATTATTTTCACATGAACAGAAAAGGTCAAAAAGGTCGTGGACAGGTCAATGATGATCCCTGAAAAAAGGCAGCAAATCATCTTGTCTGAATTCTTAATTTCAACACGTTTAGTCCAATGTCTTATATAGTGGTCAAAATATTTTGACATTTTCAAGGTTGATGTAGAACATAGGGATGATTCATATAAAATGTTTATGAAATTAATATGCAATATTATGTAAATTAGCCACTTAATATGCATGAATTTAAGCCCGATCATTTAAGGTAGGGTGGTCATATTAACACATTGTCATGCTTTATGCAAAACAACAGAGTTTGTAACAATTTGAAACAAGTTATGAAATTAGAAAACGTTTAAGGCTACTTCATGCAAATGAGATGTGTAATAATATGATAATTGCTTAATTGGAATGATAAAATACAGCATGTTAAACCCATTTAAATTCAGGTGGTTATGTTAACAATATATTGCTGTTTTATGCAGAACTGGGAGTCTGCACTGAGGGGTAAAGTGCGCACACCAGGTGTGGTAACAGAGTAACTGGGATTACATGATCATGAACAAAAAGCAGGGTTACTACACTGCTCAAAAAAAAGGGAACACTTAAACAACACAATGTAACTCCAAGTCAATCACACTTCTGTGAAATCAAACTGTCCACTTAGGAAGCAACACTGTTTGACAATAAATTTCACATGCTGTTGTGCAAATGGAATAGACAACAGGTGGAAATTATAGGCAATTAGCAAGTCACCCCCAATAAAGGAGTGGTTCTGGAGGTGGTGACCACAGACCACTTCTCAGTTCCTATGCTTCCTGGCTGATGTTTTGGTCACTTTTGAATGCTGGCGGTGCTTTCACTCTAGTGGTAGAATGGGACAACAACCCACACAAGTGGCTCAGGTAGTGAAGCTCATCCAGGATGGCACATCAATGCGACCTGTGGCAAGAAGGTTTGCTGTGTCTGTCAGCGTAGTGTCCAGAGCATGGAGGCGCTACCAGGAGACAGGCCAGTACATCAGGAGACGTGGAGGAAGCAACAACCCAGCAGCAGGACCGCTACCTCCGCCTTTGTGCAAGTGGGAGCAGGAGGAGGGGGCCGCACAGCCCTCATGTGCTCGCCAGAGGTAGCCGGACTGTCATTAGGTACCGAGTTGAGATCCTCAGACCCCTTGTGAGACCATATGCTGGTGCGGTTGGCCCTGGGTTCCTCCTAATGCAAGACAATGCTAGACCTCATGTGGCTGGAGTGTGTCAGCAGTTCCTGCAAGAGGAAGGTGATGCTATGGACTGGCCCGCCCGTTCCCCAGACCTGAATCCAATTGAGCACATCTGGGACATCATGTCTCGCTCCCATCCACCAATGCCACGTTGCACCACAGACTGTCCAGGAGTTGGCGGATGCTTTAGTCCAGGTCCGGGAGGAGATCCCTCAGGAGACCATCCGCCACCTCATCAGGAGCATGCCCAGGTGTTGTAGGGAGGTCATACAGGCACGTGGAGGTCACACACACTACTGAGCCTCATTTTGACTTGTTTTAAGGACATTACATCAAAGTTGGATCCGTCTGTAGTGTGGTTTTCCATTTTAATTTTGAGCGTGACTCCAAATCCAGACCTCCATGGGTTGATAAATTTGATTTCTATTGATAGTTTTTGTGTGATTTTGTTGTCAGCACATTAAACTATGTAAAGAAAAAAGTATTTAATAAGAATATTTCATTCATGCAGATCTAGGATGTGTTATTTTAGTGTTCCCTTAATTTTTTTGAGCAGTGTATTTACCAATTAGTAACAGTTAGGCTGTGTCATAGTTATATTGTCCTCAGTAGCTCAACTGATTAGGCCGAGAGTGCCAAAATAATACTCCCAAGCCAAGTGTGTGTGTGTGTGTGTGTGTGTGTGTGTGCAGCATCCCCACCAGCACAGACAGACACTTCTCACCAAGTCTGTACTGCGCTAGTCTAATAACATAGCTTACAGAGCCTTCAGAAAATATTCACACCCCTTATTCCACATTTTGTTGCAGCCTGAATTAAAATGGATTACATTTTGTTTCCTCATCTGTCTACACACAATACCAAAAAATGACAAAGCGAAAACCATGTTTTTTAATAAATGTTTGCAAATGTATTAAATGAAATAACTAATATTCATAAGTATTCACACCCCTGAGTCAATGCATGTCAGAATCACCTTCGGCAGCAATTACAGCTTTGAGCCTTTATGAGTCTGAGATTTACACACCTGGATTGAACAATATTTGCACATTCATATTTTTTAAATTCTTCAAGCTGATTGATCATTGCTAGACACCCATTTGCAAGTGTTGCAATATATTGTAAAGCTGAATTTAAGACAAAACTAACTAGGCCACTAAGGAACATTGAATGTTGTCTTGGTAAGCAACTTGTGTATATTTGGCCAGTGTCTGTTGGAAAGCAGACTAACCCAGGTTTTCCTGTAGGATTGTGCTTGAGCTTAGACCTATTCAGTTTCTTTATCAAAAACTCCCTTGTCCTTGCCCATAACAAGCATACCCATAACATGATGCAGCCACCACCATGCTTGAAAATATGAAATGGTACTCGTGATCTGTTAAATTGGATTCGCACCAATTGCAATTATTTGTTTTCAGCACTTAAAGTTAATTTCTTTCCCCAATTTTTGCAGTTTTACATTGGTGCCTTTTTGCAAACAGGATGCGTGTTTTGGAATATTTGTATTCGGTACAGGCTTCCTTCTTTTCACTCTGTCATTTAGGATAGTATTGTGGAGTAACTGCAATGTTGTTGATCCATCCTCAGTTTTCTCCTATCACAGCCATTAAACTCTGTTTTAAAGTCGCCATTGGACGCATGGTACAATCCCTGAGCGGATTCCTTCCTCTCCGGCAACTGAGTTAGGAAGGACGCCTGTATCTTTGCAGTGACTGGGTGTATTGATACACCATCCAAAGTGTAATAACTTCACCATGCTCAAAGGGGTATTAAATGCCTACTCTTTTTTTTCCAAATTTGTACCCATCTACCAATAGGTGCCCTTTGCGAGGCATTTGAAAATCTTCCTGATCTTTTTGGTTGAATCTGTTTGAAATTCACTGCTCGACTGAGGGACTTTACAGATAATTGTGTATGTGGGGTACAGAGATGAGGTAGTCATTCAAAAATCATGTTAAACACTGTTATTGAATAGAGTGAGTCCATGCAACTTGTGACTTCTTAAGCATATTTTTACTCCTGAACTTATTTAGGCTTGCCATAACAAAGGGGTTGAATACATGTTGACTCAAGACATTTCAGCTTTTCATTTGTAAAAACATAATTCCACTTTGACATTTTAGGGTATTGTGTTTAATTAATTTTAATTTCAGACTGTAACCCAACAAAAATGTGGAAAAAGTAAATGGCTGTGAATACTTTCTCAAGGCAATGTACTTAGGTAGGCCTACACCTGAGTTTGGTTACATTATAATGTTGTTTTTTGTGTTGAGTTACTATAGTGTTGGGAGACAATTAGTCTAGGCTCAGATGAGACGGTCAGTGAGCTGCCAGCTGCACAGCAAGATGGGACACATTTTCAATTAGCTGGTATTTAGCTATGTTTTTGTCATTTTTAAGGAGCTGTAGCCACAGAATTCTGGTAGTTTTCAATTAAAGGATAAAACCATTAATCACAATTCTCCATTGGCACAATACAACCAATTCCGCTCAGCACTGCCTCGTACCACAGTTGCCTCAGCGAACAGCGTCAACCACTCCTACACAGCTAGCAAGCTAGCACTCATTATCAAAATGGGGTTGGCGGAATGTCAATTTGGCCCAGTCCCTGACAACCCATACATCAAAACATAGCTGCAAAGCTCTTCTTTGTAACTTTTTTTTTGTCTCTGAATTTTGTTTATTTAAATGAGCCCCCAAAAAGTTTTACCTCGCATTTCAGTCCAAGGACCTCTGTGAAACACCCTCAGGACTTTGCTATACAATGTTACATCGATCTTACTTTGGTAGGTTGAGGAATACCTTCTGCCAAGAGAATATATACACACGATTTCAGTTTTCACAAATTTGGCTGTCCAAGTGTTGAAAGTTCTTAGCATGGCAGTTGCGTTACATTTGGGCTCATGTCGTGTACATTTTAATAACTTACAATATTGGGATTTTTAGACATTGGTTACAACTGCCATATTCATGTTTTCAAATGATTTATTATATAATTTCAGTGGTGGGAATAGTACTCAATTGTCATACTTGAGTAAAATATACCTTAATAGAAAATGACTCAAGTGAAAGTCACCCAGTAAAATATTACTTGAGTCAGTCTAAAAGTGTTTGGTTTTAAATATACTTAAGTCAAAGGTAAATGTAATTGGTAAAATATACTTAAGTATCAAAAGTAAAAGTATAGATTGTTTCTTATTCCTTATGTAACCAGACGGCACAATTCTCTTGTATCTATTTATGGATAGCCAGGGGCACATTCCAACACTCAGACATAATTTACAAATTAAGCATTTGTGTTTCGTGAGTCCACAAGATTAGAGGTAATATGACCAGGGACGTTGTCTTGATAAGGGTGTGAATTGGACCATTTCCCTGTGCTGCTAGGTATTCAAAATGTAATGAGTACTTTTTGGGTATCAGAGAAACTGTAAAAGTACATTGTTTCTTTAGGAATGTAGTGATGTTAAAATGTGTCAAATATAAATAATGTACAGATAAGTCAAAATACTTTGAAGTACTAGTTTGATTAAGTACTTTACACCACTGAATATTTTGACGACCACATTGACATTTATTGTAAATGGATTTGTTTCCTGCTGCTTTTTGTAGAATTATCGCAGAGCGTCCATCGTTTGTTGCGTCACCTAACACCCTACCTTTAGGATAGAAAATCTATTCTAGCTCTTATGTTGTCACCAAGTTTGTTGTCTTCTCACACTTCAAACCCCACAGTTGAATAAACAGATTATGAAGTTTTCTTAGCATATTTTGAACTAAAGACTCAATTTTAGAATTTCTGTGCATCCTTGGAAATCGCTATTTAATATCCCAAAAACATGTTTTTTCTGCAAACCATATTCTCTCTTCTGTGGTACCAATATGAGGGTTTATGGCAGGGGAAACTGTTGCACTAGTAGTCTAGTGGGTGGTGCACGTTGGCCTTAAAAAAGGAACCGGATCATAAAATTCAAGCAAACCTAACTCAAATCAAATCTCTCAATGGTCTCAGTTCGGTTTGCTATTTTCAGTTTGGTTGGTCATTTTTGAGGGATCTGAGTTTGAGTGTTCACCCAACAAAAAAAATGGTCTGAAAAAGGGACCAAGTGAGAACATCCTTACACTCCTGGTGTTACTATGTTATAGTCAGGGGTTGGACCCAGTACGGGGAACAGAACAGAAAACGGTAAAATAAACATTTTTAGAGGAACAGAATCGGAGCTAAGAATGAAAAGTGATCAATACTGTTCCATAACATAACCTTTATTTTTAACGGATAGAAGTCGGTTAATAAAGTTTTTTTTTTTACCTTACAGAGAGAAAAAAATTCAGTCCCACAAACGCAATAAGGCGCATATGCAAAGCCCTCACTGTCACTAGAAACGTATTCCAGTGTCTGCCTGCCGGCTAAAAATCTTTGTTTGTAAACTACCTGCTCCTCCCCCTCTGAAGCATACTGTAACCTACTGACATTTAAGCGGGATTTCAGAAATTAATACAGATTTTTAATGGAGAAGAATGGATTACATTTTTCAATGCTAGTTACGGATACAATAGTATGTTTCACATTGGATTTGTTAACTACAAAAAGGTATCCTGTTTTTAATTCTGGTGGCTTTTGCCCACACACGCTTGTTAGCTAGGTAGCATTGGTGCAACGTTAAGCCAACTCTCGGAAGTTCAGAGATAACAAAGTTCCTCCATAGAAGCTGCTCCTCCATAGGTATAATTCTGTGGGCCTAATTCAGATAGCTAATGCATGCAATAAAATGCCAGCGCTTCAAGCCTAGCCGCCTCCACCTTCTCTCAACCTGCAAAATTTGTCACATCTTGCGCCCTATACTTTTTTGTTTTTGTTTTGAATTTTACCCCCTTTTCTCCCCAAGTTCGTGGTATCCAATTGTTTAGTAGCTACTATCTTGTCTCATCGCTACAACTCCCGTACGGGCTCGGGAGAGATGGTTGAAAGTCATGCGTCCTCCGATACACAACCTAACCAAGCCACACTGCTTCTTAACACAGCGCGCATCCCACCCGGAAGCCAGCCGCACCAGTGTGTCGGAGGAAACATTGTGCACCTGGCAACCTTGGTTAGCGTGCACTGCGCCTGGCCCGCCACAGGAGTCGCTGGTGCGCGACGAGACAAGGATATCCCTACAGGCCAAGCCCTCCCTAACCCGGACGACACTATGCCAATTGTGCGTTGCGCCATGGACCTCCTGGTCATGGCCGGTTGCGACAGAGCCTGGGCGCGAACCCAGTCTCTGGTGGCACAGCGCCCTTGACCACTGCACCACCCGGGAGGCCACCGCCCTATACTTTTCTAACCATCGCGCATGTAAACAATAGTGCTGAGCTATTAACTAACATTTAATATTTTCATTATTTAAACAACTAATTGATTAACTTTGGTCAATTTATTTGGGATTACATTTTTTTCTGTGAGCGTGATGTGTAGTGTATGTAGAGATAAATTAGATGAAGCCTGAACTGTGCGATGTAGTAGGGAGTTGTAGTTTCCAACAGGCCAATATTCCACATAGTGTAGTGCAGAATACTTGGTAATGGTAATTAATTACAATGACCATAATCCATTGCGCACCCGCTTAAATTTGTCCGGTCTGTGTGGAGCAGACACCCAGACAGAGAGCAGAGAGAACGCACAAGATGGAGAGGAATCGAAGCAGTTGCTTCGCGAGCCTGAAAATACATGATATAAGTGATTGATGGTCGGTATTCAGCAGTCATAAAAGTAATTAAGGCATTATTTTAAGAACTACTGATAGTGATTTTGTCAGAGAGCATAGGCAGCAGCTCTATATTGATAATTTGACTTGGAATTAAATAATAGTAATCAAGTAAAACAAATATTTTATTTAAGTACAGTGGAACGGAACGAAATAAATAGGGATTCTGTTCAGAACGAAACGATTGGAAAATTACTTCTGTTCCAACCCCTATTTATAGCATACTGTATTCCCTTGCACATTAGCAGCAACTCATTATGATGGAAGTCAAAGGGGATCATTACAAATCTCCTTGGTGACATTTGCTTCGTCAGCATTATTTGTTTACGTTTGCTTACACTATGAACAGTTTTGATGGAGGAAGCTACTATGCATGTTTTTGTTTCCTGAGAGGCATTTCTCTTTACTGTTTGCTTGTGTTCATCCGTTTACAATCCTGTTCAAATTAGCAGTCTCTGGGTATTTCACAAGACGCCATTTAAAGCCTTCATAAAACAGTGCTAAAATAAATAAGCGGGTACATTAGTATTTACCAGTAGTTGAACATTCCAGTTTCCCACTACTGTGGCAAAGTGAGTCAAGTTTTCAGTTTGGTCGTGTCATATAATAGATAATAATATCGAGAATGATTTGTCTTGTTTTTCAACCACAATGAATAGTTCGAAGTTATGATCGTTGAACAGACACACCACAGCTAAAGGCAGTAGGCGTTCCTGGATTTGAAAGAGTCTGACGTGACTCTTTTACCCCCTTTTCCCGGTGACGTCATGATACTGGCCAGCATTTGTGAAACCATCGGAATGCGACAAAATTGATCTTCTAAGAGATTTACAGTTCTGTTTCGGATTAAGTTATTTATAACTCGTTCTGTCATAAATGTGCCTTTGGTTAAATACGGCGTGTGCACTAACCGCAGTTCTTTATCCATTTGAAACGCTGCGGAAATAACTTCTTTATCTCACTTTGTGGGAGTCTTCTCACAGAGCGAGGCTGCCTGGATAATTTTTTTCCTCGTTTGTTCTCATGCGTGACCGTGAAATGATATCAATTGGATTGTATCACGTTGGATAGACATTCTGGTGAGTAGATCGTAACCAACATGTTGCTTTACTGTAGTTATTCATTGTTTTCATACTTATTCTTACGTCAAAATAGCGAATAGAAGCTAACCTAAAATGCTTCTCGACCGTGAAAAGTTTAATCTCCGCTGAAAATGCATCTTTACTTCTGAGGTCTAAACACATAAGATTAGCCAGCACGTTATTCAAACAAGTTATTATAGCGGCCAAATCCAACAAATTCGCTATTTACAGCCATTACATTAGTAATAAACGCAGTGATTTCTCGCTACACAAACTTTACCACCAGCATGTGGTATCTATTCACTCCTCCCACCAGACGTTTGCTTCGTAAACCTGCGGACGTCTGTTATTTTTCAATTAATGTAGTTATATTTTGCTAAACAATCATGAAACACTACTTCTCCAGTTTTCCTTCACATGTAAACAACTGTCAAAGTCATCAGAATCAACGGGATTGCACTCAGGAAATTGAGGGCGGTAGGCTACACCCTGAAGTATAACAATATTTTTCAGACTAGCTTTCATCTCTTTGGTCGTGTGTTTGCAAGCTATAGCCTACTGCATATGTTTGATGTTAGCTTTTTTTCCGAAAGTAATGAAAGCAATGGTGTAGTAGTAATTTAGTTGGATCTGACACTGTCAGTGTAGTCACAAGCACTTGGGTTACATACAGTATGGGAAGCTGGTATTCTTATCTTAATTCCTACATTTACTGTAATTGCTCACAGACCTACTCCTCGTTTGTTTTACAGCAAATTGCAGTCCAACACCAGGCTTGGTAAACAACAGATAGGCAAGACTGATGAGAAGCAATTGGCTGGAATTGGGGGCCGGTTCCAAGGTCACACTGTGTTTGCACTGCACTTTGTAAATCTGTGAATCTCAGAGGAAGAATTCAGTTAGTTTGCACTTCTGACTCAACACTGGGCAGTAACCTCAAATGAAAGAGGGCAACAGTAGAGCACACCCACAAACATCTAGACTAGGCTACATCCTGATAAGTTGACAGAATTATTGATGCTACAGACAGGGTAATGCGGGGCAAGGTGAGACAATTCCCTGAAGATGTGTGACCTCATCACCTCTGAACCCAGGTGCAACTCGGCTGCATAGTGTCCGAGATGACCCAGCCTACTGCTTTTGCATTCAGGAGAGAGCGCAAAACACTGAACATTGCAGAGGGAAATGCAATGAATATAGTTGGCATGACATGATTAATGTCAAAGGCATGTGTGTGTTGTACTATACAATATGGGCATATTCCTGTATGAACACAAGGTTTTGCAATGTTGAACAATAGTGAGACATTAAGCCAGGTGTGTACTCTTAGACTCTGACATAAACATGTGCTTTTGTGATTAGCTATGTCTGTCTCAAACAGTTTCATACAATCTCTTAAGTCTCCCTGGAAATGAGTCATCACTTGAATCTATCTTTGTTTTTGAAATGTGTTTACATGTCCTTTACCCTCCCAAGTGTTGTAGTTCAAAAATTGCATGTGAGGTATGCCTACATGGGAAAGAGGAAAACCATTTTGAGTTGGCAGAATAAGGCAGTTGACGGGTCTGTTGTCCGGGTCTGTGACAGTGGAGTCTGAATGATGAGGCGTTTTCCTGTTAATGGCTGCTGCGTCAGTCATGCCTGACTGTTTATCCCTGAGTGGGTCTGCCCTAAGCACAATTGTTTTGATGTTAACTGGTTTGACCGAGAGCCCATCTTTAACCAATCAAAGAGCTCAAATGGAGTGTTTTTGCTTTGCTACATTACATACTTGACACACGTGGCTGTGCTTAGAGTCTGGTGGAACACCCCTTGTGCTTGGACAGACAGTAGCTCTCTGGCCATGACCCATCTGGGTCTCCACTGCCACATAAGTGTCACCAGTGCATAATAGAATGCTAATGTATTGTGAGGGACTCCATAACCGGGGAGAGCATGTTTTGAACTTCAAGTTTTTTGTTCACTTTGTGGGAGGTTGCAGCTCTACTCTCTACATACACAGAGGGAAATTATTCATGAATGGTAGTGATATATAATCTAGGCTTTATGACTGCTTTACTGACCGTCAGGAAGAAGAAAATGGTGTTAATACATTTGAAAATGTGACCATCCTTTGTTTTCTCTGGGCCTCTTATTTCCTGTCCTGTATCTGTCTAGTCTGAGTGCGTGGACACCTGTCTCTCGCTCCCCCTGCTACCTTCTCCGTTGGGGGAAGTGTAGAACACGGAAGAGAGAGGTCTGTGTCCTAGGGCCTTCTGGGGGAAGTGCTACTACACCTGCTGCTGTGACTCAGCTGGGCCTCACCTGTTCAAACCTGTCTCACCGGTGCACTGCCTGCAGACTGCTGCCCGAGCTCCACCATGCGATCTGTGCTGCTCTCCACTTTCATTCAGTCACTTATCCTGGAGGAAGGCACTGTTTTGTTGCTGTTTTCGTCATCTCTAATGTAATTTCTGATGGTATTTGTCCTTCTGGCATTGAATAATCATTTTCCTTGGCTGTGTTGAACTATTTCCCGCATCGTTGTTTGGCTCCAATAAGACAGGGTTTCAGAGGAGCAATCGAATACTTCAGCAAACCACTTTACAAGCCTGTCAGCAAGATTCAGTTGTGTGGGGCTCTGTGGTTGCTGCTCAGTATGTTTCCCATTCAATCTGTTTTTGTAGACCGATAACTCATCTCACAGTTTTTATAAACAACTAAATGATCTAGCAGTACTGTCAGTAGCCGCTGCCTTATTTGATATCGTCATCATGCTGACTTGTGCGTTCAACTCTGACCAGCAGTAGTGGCTTTTAAATAGTTAATGGAAGGCCCATGTTGACCTCTCATCTGTGGCCCTTTTTGTACAGGTTAGTGCAGATGGGTGGATGATCCCATTACACTTCAAACATTCGTTGAGTCAGTTCTGCTTTCTGGGCCAGTCAGGCAGTATTCCTCAGCCCCTCGCCAAGCACCCCTTCCCTGCAGCTTGGGTGGATCTAGGACCGTGGTCAGGAACAGGCAGTATATCGCAGGCAGGCAGCCCAGCATTTGGTTTCAGGGCTAGCCTCTGATATCTAAAGCAAGAGAAGGAACCCGGAATGTAAAAGGTGTGTGTGTGTGTGTTTGAGTGTAGAGAAATACGCTAGAGGAAAAATGTGCTCGTGAAGGAAAGGTGGAAGTAATTTTTCTCTGCAGCCTGGGGCCTGTGTCCCGGGGCCTCGGAGTATTACCTGACTAATACAATTCTTGTCTCTGAAGAAAATTGCTGCGACTTGTATAAGCTATTTTGTCTTTTTTTTTAAACCTTTATTTTACTAGGCAAGTCAGTTAAGAACAAATTCTTATTTTCAATGACGGCCTAGGAACAATGGGTTAACTGCCTATTCAGGGGCAGAACGACAGATTTTGTTGTCAGCTCGGGGATTTGAACTTGCAACCTTCCGGTTACTAGTCCAACGCTCTAACCACTAGGCTACCCTGCCGCCCCTTTATGGGAGGTCTCCCTACAAATTATATTGTCATTTTCTAATGTCAACTTGTGTAGGTTGTGTACTCTGATTGTTTCTCTCTCTGTGCATTTGCCAAAGGACATTCACTCAGTGTGATTGTGTCAGTCTACATTAAATGGTTTTCAGAGATGTTCTCTAGTAGACGTCGACTGATTTTTATGATTTTTCAACACCGATACCAATTATTGGAGGACCAAAAAAGGCAGATGCCGATTATTATTTTTTTAAATATATATATTGTTTTAAATTGTATTTTATTTATTTTTTACTTTAAAATATATATGTGTAATAATGACAATTACAACAATACTGAATGAACAATGAACACTTAACTTAATATAATACATAAATTTAAATCAATTTAGTCTCAAATAAATAATGAAACATGTTCAATTTGGTTTAAATAATGCAAAAACAAAGTGTTGGAGAAGAAAAAGTAAAAGTGTAATATGTGCCATGTAAGAAAGTTAACATTTCTGTAGCTCAGTTGGTAGAGCATGGCGCTTGTAACGCCAGGGTAGTGGGTTCGATCCCCGGGACCACCAATACGTAGAATGTATGCACACATGACTGTAAGTCGCTTTGGATAAAAGTGTCTGCTAAATGGCATATATTATATTATATTATAACATGAGAACATATGAAAGCTGGTCGTTCCTTTTAACATGAGTCTTCAATAATCCCAGGTAAGAAGTTTTAGGTTGAGGTTATTATAGGACTTTTGACCTTTGACTATTGGATGTTCTAACAGGTACTTTAGTATTGCCAGCCTAATCACGAGTTGATAGGCTTGAAGTCATAAACAGCGCAATGCTTGAAGCACAGCGAAGAGCTGCTGGCAAATGCAGGAAAGTGCTGTTTGAATGACTGCTTACGAGCCTGCTGCTGCCTACCACTGCTCAGTCAGACTGCTCTATCAAATCATAGACTTAATTATAATATAATAACACACAGAAATACGAGCCGTAGGTCATTCATATGGTAATATCCGGAAACTATCATTTCGAAAACAAAATGTCTATTCTTTCAGTGATATACGGAACCATTACATATTTTATCTAACGGGTGGCATCCATAAGTCTAAATATTGCTGTTCCATTTGTCGTTTTGTTATCTATGCCACATTAAGTGATATGACCTGCTATTCTATACAATAATTTCTCTAAATGAATAACACCTGATTTAAGATAATCAGGTAGATAATTAACTAGAAAGTGGAGGCACCATGAAATGTTTATAGAGCAGTTATCTTCCGAATAAACTCTTAAAGACCTGGTAACCTTATTCAGTCTCATCTGAAAGTGGTAAATTCTTGGTTATCTTCACGAACCCTAGCTAACAAGTTAAATCAGCAATACAAATTGGGTTGAATTATTTATTCACTAAATACCTAACTAATCACACAGAATTACATAAATCGACTAGATAATACATGGATTACAAATTGTCATAAAGAAAAGTCCCTGGCGGACGGAGCCGACATGGCAGCTCGCTACACAAAGAAAGGTGTTTGAGTTTGATTGAAAGAGCGGGAAGACTGAGGAACAAAGGGAGAAGCTATGCTATCGTAAATACAGGATCTCTTGCATTCTAAATTACTGCCTATTTGGAAAAGGAAAATGCGATGAATATTTAGTCTGAGCTGCGCTTCAATAGGTTGGTGGTATATGGAAGGCCGAGTTGCCCATCCTTTGAAGAGCGTCTCTGATGGTAAACTGTACCCGTTTTAGTAACGTCGTTGTGTGGTAGACGGTATACTCTGTCATTTCCCAGTCCACGCTTGGCTGCTGGAGTGAATCAAAGTTCATAACCCGTTGCCATGCTTATATGCTCATGCTATATTCTGGCTGGTATTGTCGAAATTCGACGTGTCGATCGTCCTCTTCACGTGGGAATTCAATGCTAATTTCGGTAGCTGAGATGGGCTTTGCTCTGTATGTGTCACCGGTCCGTCGCCTTAATGTCCCCGGAACAGGAAGTTATATTGTCGTCAAGGCTTTATATAGGAAAGGAGAGGAGGGCGTGTTTCGTAGTTTAAAACCAATGTCTCTTACATTTACATTTAAGTAATTTAGCAGACGCTCTTATCCAGAGCGACTTACAAATTGGTGCATTCACCTTATGACATCCAGTGGAACAGTCACTTTACAATAGTGCATCTAAATCTTAAAGGGGGGAGAAGGATTACTTATCCTATCCTAGGTATTCCTTAAAGAGGTGGGGTTTCAGGTGTCTCCGGAAGGTGGTGATTGACTCCGCTGTCCTGGCGTCGTGAGGGAGTTTGTTCCACCATTGGGGGGCCAGAGCAGTGAACAGTTTTGACTGGGCTGAGCGGGAACTGTACTTCCTCAGTGGTAGGGAGGCGAGCAGGCCAGAGGTGGATGAACGCAGTGCCCTTGTTTGGGTGTAGGGCCTGATCAGAGCCTGGAGGTACTGAGGTGCCGTTCCCCTCACAGCTCCGTAGGCAAGCACCATGGTCTTGTAGCGGATGCGAGCTTCAACTGGAAGCCAGTGGAGAGAGCGGAGGAGCGGGGTGACGTGAGAGAACTTGGGAAGGTTGAACACCAGACGGGCTGCGGCGTTCTGGATGAGTTGTAGGAGTTTAATGGCACAGGCAGGGAGCCCAGCCAACAGCGAGTTGCAGTAATCCAGACGGGAGATGACAAGTGCCTGGATTAGGACCTGCGCCGTTTCCTGTGTGAGGCAGGGTCGTACTCTGCGGATGTTGTAGAGCATGAACCTACAGGAACGGGCCACCGCCTTGATGTTAGTTGAGAACGACAGGGTGTTGTCCAGGATCACGCCAAGGTTCTTAGCGCTCTGGGAGGAGGACACAATGGAGTTGTCAACCGTGATGGCGAGATCATGGAACGGGCAGTCCTTCCCCGGGAGGAAGAGCAGCTCTGTCTTGCCGAGGTTCAGCTTGAGGTGGTGATCCGTCATCCACACTGATATGTCTGCCAGACATGCAGAGATGCGATTCGCCACCTGGTCATCAGAAGGGGGAAAGGAGAAGATTAATTGTGTGTCCGGATTGTGTGTCTCTTCACGTGGGCAGGCCACTGAGTCGTGCCTAATTCACTCATGAAAACCCAAATCTCACATTTTAGAAGCTAAAATCACATTTCATCCCATCACAAATAATTTCATATTCAAACATTTAAATTGCACAACAAGTCCATGTGAATCGGATAACTAGACATTCCACTGTAAGGTTTGTCATCCTATCATTGAGAATGTCTCAGATGACGACCAAACAACATATTCATTAAGTACCAACGCATCTGTTCAACTGGTTAGATTACCAAAATATGGTTAATTTCCCTCCACCTTCTTATATTCCCAGAATCTCTGTTAACCAAGGGATTTTCAATAGTCACATCAGTAGGGTAGAGAGAAGAAAAAAGGGGGTAGATGTATTTATGACTGTCATAAACCTACCCCCAGGCCAGTGTCATGACACATTGCAAAACCTTCAATGTTATGTAATAATTCTGTAAAATTCAGGTGGCCCAAACTGTTGCATATACCCTGACTCTGCGTGCAATGAACGCAAAAGAAGTGACACAATTTCCCTAGTTAATATTGCCTGCTAACATTAATTTCTTAACTAAATATGCAGCTTTCAAAAAATATACTTGTTTATGGTTAGGTACATTCGTGCAACGATTGTGCTTTTTTCGCAAATGCGTTTTTGTTAAATCATCCCCCATTTGGAGAAGTTGGCTGTCTTTGTTAGGAAGAAATGGTCAAATATTAAGTTAAAATAAGTGTTCATTCAGTATTGTTGTAATTGTCATTATACAAATACATTTAAAAAATGGCAGATCAATCGGTATCAGCTTTTTTCGGTCCTCCAATAATTGGTATCGGCGTCGAAAAAAATCATAATCGGTCAACCTCTACTCTGTTGCACAGAGCGCAACAGAAGTGACACAATATTCATAATTAAAATAAATTAATGTTAGCAGGCAATATTAACTAAATTAAAAAATATATACCTGTGTATTGATTTTAAGAAAGGTGTTGATGTTTATGGATAAGTAGACATTGGTGCAACGACAGTGCTTTTTTTGCAAATGCGCTTGTTAAATCACCCGTTTGGCGAAGTAGGCTGTGATTCAATGATAAATTAACAGGCACCGCATCGATTATATGCAACGCAGGACAAGCTAGATAAACTAGTAATATCATCAACCATGTGTAATTAACTAGTGATTATGTTAAGATTGATTGTTTTCTATAAGATAAGTTTCATGCTAGCTAGCACCTTACCGTGGCTCCTTGCTGCACTCGCATAGCAGGTAGTCAGCCTGCAACGCAGCCTCCTCGTGGAGTGCAATGTAATCAGCCATAATCGGTGTCCAAAAATGCCAATTACCGATTGTTATAAAAACATGAAATCGGTCTTAATTCAAAAACGGAAGCAAACAGACCGAAACGGGTAGGGAGCAACCTGAAATTGTGAAATAAGAAATTAGTTTTTTTGTTGCAAACCGTTTTGCCTTGCAAAATGTTTTGCTACGGTTTACTACAGTGTGCACTAATGAATACACCCCTGTTCTCTTCTCTGTGTTCCAGGTCTGATGCCCGGCTGCTGCCATGTTCACCAAGAAGAAGAAGCCCCGCGTCCAGATTTCGGCACCTTCCAACTTCGAGCACCGCGTGCACACAGACTTTGACGAGCAAGAACAGAAGTTTGTGGGGCTGCCGCGGCAATGGCAGTCTCTGATCGAGGACACAGCCAAGAGGCCCAAGCCCTTCATCGACGTCACCGTCATCACCACTGTGGAGCCCCGCAAGGTCAGGGTTTGTCACAAAGGGACGTGGGAGGAAAGGCGTGTGTCATAAACAGGAAGTGATGTTTTCACTGTAGGGTCATTCTCTGTTGACAAATTTTGCTAAGTTTTTATTTGTATTCTCTTCACTGCATCAGGGATAGCGTACACAGACGTTTCGCCTTTACAGCCTTCTTCAGTGTGTAGGTCATGGGGAAAGGGCACCAAACTATTACTGTCTGAGATTACTGTACGTCAGATTCGGATCACAGTCTAAATGCACAGAACCTAAACAGTAAACATGATTGTCTTCTTTCCGAAACAATAAACACAGCAAATGCCAAAGACATCACTGAAAATAGAATCTACCTGTCATCATATCTATTTTTAGAATGAAGCTGTGAAGCTTCATGAAGCTGATCTCAACCCTCCTTACTTGGTGTCTCTCCCTCCTGTAGACCATAGTGCGGGGTAGTAAGATCGCTGTGGATGGCTCGCTGACATGGCTGCTGGATGAGTTTGACACCATGTCGGTAACCCGCTCCAACTCCCTGAGGCGAGGCAGCCCCCCGATCCAGCCCCGCAGAGACTCCGGATCCTCGGGGGGGGGAGGCCATGAGAACGGGGACCTGGCCCATCGGACACACCACCACCCAGATCACTATGGAGACAGAGATAGGTAGTGTCGGTAGAAGGGGGGCCAGGAGATTTTCAGAACTGTTGTAAAATGGCTCTTGTCGGAAAAGTTTCCACCACTCCAGAGAGATGTAACCTATTTACCGTGTCTCTGATGCACTAGGGAGCGGCCTAGGCCGGACCAGTTAGCTGGTGGAGACCCCCGGCAGCCCCAGCGGGTAACCCGCTCTCAGAGAGAGGACGGCCGGCCACAGCAGCAGCCCCGGGGCCAGGAGCCAGGCAGCAGGCACCGAGAGAGGGAGCGGCCCTGCCCACCCCCTCCCCCGCCAAAGCCCAGAGATATGGACCCACGGGACCACCACGACCAGGTAGTCCGCAGGGACGGGCCCAGCGACAAGAGGCCCAAGTCCAGCTACACAGGCAGGGACGGCAGCCCCCAATCGCCCCGGGATAAGAGGCCTCTCTCGGGGCCCAACATACGTATGCCTAACCTCCCTGTCACAGAGGGGGTGATAAAGACAGCACAGCAGAGCAGTAGGCCGTTCAACACCTACCCCCGTGCTGACAGTGAAGGAGGAAGAAGCCCCACCAGCCAGGTACTGACATGCTGTTAGGAGAACACCAGAACGTTGAGTGATATGGAGAAAATGGAAACCATTGTAGCTAATGTTTTATCGACAGACCTCTCAGACATAAAGATGTTGTTCTTACAGTGTCATCATTTTATCTCCTTTCTAGGAGCTGAAGCCAGCCCGACCACACGAAACACCGCGCCACAACGGTCCCTCTAGTGGCCGCAGCGGGGGCAAAGCCCCACAGCAGGGCCAGCTACGAGGGGACCCCCACCACTCCTCCCACCCTGTCCTGGGCCCTGAGCCCCCCCACGGCTACCAGCAGCTGAAGGCTCCTGTTCCCCGCCCTCCGGCCCCTGCCCTACCACCACAGCAGGCCCTCTCACCCCAGAGGGAGCCCCAGCGGGTGTCCCATGAGCAGTTCCGCGCCGCACTACAGATGGTGGTGGACCCGGGTGACCCGCGCACCTACCTGGATCACTACATCAAGATCGGAGAGGGCTCCACCGGCATTGTGTGCATTGCCACCGTCAAGAGCACCGGCAAACTGGTCGCTGTCAAGAAGATGGACCTGCGCAAGCAGCAGCGCCGGGAGCTGCTATTCAATGAGGTGGGGACACTGGTCACTAATGGACTTGGATGGGGGTCTTGTTTTTGACCCTGTCATTGACTTACACTGAATGCGATTGAGATGATACAGGTTTTAAGATTGTGGATATTTAGGGAATACAGGCCATGAATTTATAAGCTATTAGTTGTGTGATCCTAAACCTTTTATAGTGGAATTGGCTATTACAGAGCTGATTTGCTGACATTTGTAAAAAAGTGTCCCTTCATGGAGGGTGAAGTTGATGCATATCTTTGCAGGGGTGTAATGAGTGATGTCATATGCCGTGTAATTTCCCACGGTCTCCTCAGTAACTCTGGTTGCTGTGATCTCCAGGTGGTGATAATGCGGGACTATCACCATGACAACGTGGTGGAGATGTACAACAGCTACCTGGTGGGAGATGAACTCTGGGTCGTCATGGAATTCCTGGAGGGAGGGGCTTTGACTGACATCGTCACACACACCAGGTGCGTGTCTGTTGATCGGTGGTTAGTGCTATCCGGAATCCTTGGCATGTCCCTACCCTTAACTCTAACCTTTTTTTATATTTTGACTTCAATGGGGTGATGTCGGAGTTGGACGTACCAAGGATACCGGATAGCAATGACCGTTGAGCTGCTTCTCTGACAACTGACCAGCAGGACAGAAGACTATGGTAGGGCTGTCCAACCCTCTTTCTGGAGATATACCATCCTGTAGGTTTTGGTGTGTGGTTAATAAGTATAATCAGGTGTTTTCAATAGATTTGGAGTGAGCCTACTGGACGGTAGATCTCCAGGAAGAGGCATGGGCAGCCCTGGGCTATGGTGATTTAAGATTGTCTGTGTTTCATACTAGTCATATAATATTCAACTGCTCAAATCATAGTTGTTTTTACAATACAAGAAATGGTAACTACTCAAAATGTTTTTTGTTTAGTTATTTGTTTCACCACTAGGTGGTAGTGTCGCATAGCTACACCATCACGTCACTGCAATGCGACCTGTACTGTGTGTGTGATGTTATTTCTCTGTCAACTCGGAGTGCTAATGACCGGTGTGTGTGTCCAGGATGAATGAGGAGCAGATAGCCACAGTGTGCCTGTCTGTGCTGAAGGCTCTGTCAGTGCTGCACACCCAGGGCGTCATCCACAGGGACATCAAGAGTGACTCCATCCTTCTCACCCACGATGGCAGAGTAAGTACTCCGAACTCCAGGGGTTAAAGTTCTCCATCAATGCGACTGATTTCTGTCACGTTGGGGAGTTTGGAAATGACACCGCCTAATACAGACAGAAGCATGTCTCCTACAAAATATATTCCAAAATAAATGTATTCCCAAATATTTTATTTTCCTCTGTTACAGAATGTGCACTGAACTGACATGTACTGTATGATTGTTGATGACACGCCAATGTTCAGATGAAGGGAATGAAATGGTCTTTAATGCGAACCACAGCAGCTCTCAGCTCAGACAGCGCTGTCTAGCCTTCTGTAGCTACTGGCAGTCATTCAAAGCCTCTACTTTATCATTCAGGATGGAGCTTTACAGTGACACAATTTTTGCCATGTAATGTTATTAAAACAAAATCAGACAACCTGATTATTAGGATAGAACACGCAACAAGCCAACTAGGTAAACTATGTGAGATAAATATTCCTCTCGAGGCACATTCAAGTTGCTAGAGTCATAGGAGGGGAAATGTATTCTGACAAGCAGTCAATGCACAACTATTCTTCATGCAATCACGGGAAAACACTTTTGAAAGCTGGGGGGGTCACAGTTTTACGTTGCTACCACGTTTATTTCTGTACTCTTTCAATTCCGCGTGGCATCGTTTTACAAATGCAGTTGTACAATTGGAGTTTCAAACATGGTTTGCACAACAGACCAATTTAAAGGAACGTTGTCGTCTTAAAAGGGCAATGATATACTTTGTAATAAAAACAAAAACATGTCATTTTTTTCAAGTGAATAATTTATATAAAATTATTAATAATGACAGTCAGGATGTTGTGTCCAGTGGGGTAAATGGAGGTGGACAACCCCCATGCTTCAGCCTATGTAAATTGTATAGCCTCTATGCTCATCAGTTGGGCTACAGGTGATAATGCTTATTAGTAATAGCACATCTGATAATATAGACCATGCATTGGTTATATGCACATGCTCCAATATGTTAAAATCATTTCTGGAGGTAGAAATTACATTTTAGATGGCATCATGTGATTTCCATTCATTTTGGAATAGAATGTCCTTCCAAAAAAATGACCAGAACTGACCTTCTCAGTCCTTGATGATCCCGGGGTCCTAAGCAAGGGGACTGGAATTGGTCAAACATGATTGTCATGACTTTCTTACTTGAAAGGGAGATGAACTTGACCCCAGACAATTGATCTGAGATCGACTTCAAGTGTCAATCATTGGGATTATTTTGTTGCTTTAACCCCTGCCTAACTCTGACCCCAGCTCTGCATTACTACCTATCCATCAGACAATTATAAGACACTAAACTCTGACCCCAACTCTACATCACTACTTCCTTCATAGACACAAATATTATAATTTTCCATGGCAAAAAAAAGAACACGAGACAGACTAGACTTTATGGACCTTGAAAAACCTGCTGTTTGATATAAAATATTTTGTGATATAGGCCTAGCTTTGGGAAATAACTGAATCTGAGTGAATAATAAGGCTGTGTGTGAAATGTCTGATTCATGTATTGTTTATTTGATATGATATTCTTCAGAGTATTGTGACAACCCTCCCCATACCACCCAGTCATAACAGGCTTTCATTTTCATATTGAAACAAAAGTCTGCTTTAAAACCATCTGTCAAAATGTAGATATGGGAAAAGAGGAACTTGTTTGAGTCATGTTTGTTCCCAAAGTATTGTAATGCAGTACCAGTCAAAATATTGGCCACACCTACTGATTCAAGGATTTTTCTTTATTTTTACTAATCTGTCATCAAGGCAAAGTGTGGCTACTTTGAAGAATTTCAAATATAGAATTTATTTTGATATGATAAACACTTTTTTTGGTTACTACATGGTTCCATATGTGTTATTTCAGCGTTTTGATGTCTTCTATTCTACAATGTAGAAAAATAGTACAAATATAGAAAAAGTAGGTGTCTAAACTTTTGACTGGTACTGTATATGAGAGGTAATGGAGGGCTTGAAGCTCAAGCTGTTAATTTAGTTTTTATTGACCTGACAACAGTTTGCAGATGATACAACAGTTTCATTGAGCCCAGGTGTCAACCTCAAGCTCCACTTGTGACTTGTAGTTGTCATGGTTAGCATGCTAAGGGCTGCGCTTAGCTCTTATTGTGGTTGACCCAAGGGGAAGTGTAGTCAGTCACCCTCAGCTGTTTCTCGGCAGACGAGTGTGGGTGGGTGCGTGCGCGAGCTTGTTCACTTGCGTGTTTCATTTCCCCATACCAATTCAAAGCATGCTTTAGTCAGTGAGCCCTGTTCTTCAGAGGTCACAATTGGCAGACAGGATATTTATCCACCCGGGTATTGCAAAGGTTTTCTCAGAAAACTGTGGGAGTTATTCTGCTGTGATGTGTAGTACTGTAACGCAGCATATTGCTAGATAGAGGATTGTTCTTTGTACACAAAGGGTTGAGCCTGTCAATCTATAACACACAACTTCCATGTCAGCTGAAAAAGTGTCATTTGCAAAGATACATTCTAAAGAATACTGCTATGTTTTTAGGTAGATTTTAAAAGCATTTTGATCAACATTTACTCAGGTTTTCTTCATCTCAGCGGTAACAATATTTTGAAAATGTCCTGTGTGTGAATTGTAGTGTGGCTCTGACCCTCTCCTCTGCAACCCCCCCCCCCCCCCAGGTGAAGCTGTCAGACTTTGGCTTCTGCGCCCAGGTGTCTAAAGAGGTCCAGCGGCGCAAGTCCCTGGTGGGCACACCCTACTGGATGGCCCCAGAGCTCATCTCACGACTACCCTATGGGCCTGAGGTATGGTACCGTTAGTTGTGTCTGTTTGTGCATTATAATTCTAAACTATCATTGATCACTGTGTGTATATACAATATTCTACCCTGTAGGTGGACATCTGGTCCTTGGGGGTGATGGTGATCGAGATGGTGGACGGAGAACCCCCCTATTTCAATGAGCCCCCCCCTCAAAGCTATGAAGATGATCCGTGACAACCTACCACCCAAACTCAAGAACCTACACAAGGTACTAGGCACACCAGAAAGAGCCCATCTCTCACAAAAGGCCCCAACATGGTTAACTATGTCCCTGCTATTCAACATTTTGAAGTCGATACTCATTCTTTGATGTTGTTTTTCCTTCTCTCCGTTCCCAGGTTTCTCCTCTCCTCAAGGGCTTCCTGGACAAATTGCTGGTGCGAGACCCTACCCAGAGGGCCTCAGCCAATGAGCTGCTCAAGCACCCCTTCCTGAGCAAGGCTGGCCCACCCTCCTGCATCGTGCCTCTCATGAGGCAGAACCGCATGAGATGAGAGTGAGCAGAGGCCTCTTCCCCACAAAGTGGTAGTAGTCATATGAACCCTGAAACCCAAGCTCACACCTCGGACTCGCACTGATCTGGAGCGGGGGGAGACAGCGGAGAAGCACTGCCCAGTTTGTATTAGCATTTTTGTTGGTCAAGCATTGTTTTAACGCACCTTTTGAAATGAAAAGGAACTCTGTCTGTCCCTTTTTTCCTGTGGGGGAAAAACATTTGGACACTACAAGGATTTATAGCTTGAGCGGTTTGGTGCAGAATGAGACTTGGAAAGTGTTGTGGGATCATTAGAACCTAAGCTACCTGCTGGGGAGACTCACAAAAAGCAGTGTTAGCATCCTAGCTGAATGGTCTGAAAAGCATGCTTCCACACTTAAGGACTTCCTCACTACATGGCCCAGTCTCAACTCTATTGCAATAGACAGGACATCATAAACTACTACTGAAGGAGGACCATGCTTTTCTCTTACCACACGATGAGTACAAGTCTGAAAAACACTTGGTCCCTGTTACAAACACTAAGAAAAGGTAAACACTGGAGTTGTGTTTTTTTAGATATTTCTTTCTTTATATTTCTTGTGTAAGTATGATGAACATAGATATATCTGCTTTGTTTTCTCTATTTTATGATTTTTGTTTAGGTTACAGTGAGATGATTTTAAAGCACTCTTCTCTGATAGAAGCTGCACTCCTGGTTGATTCCAATATAGCGTCTAGTTCTTTAAATCGTTTAGTTTTTTAATTTACCTGTGTTTAATAGAATATCATGGTGAAGTGAACATCGAGGCAGTTTTAGCTGTTATTTTTACTTTAGGGATTTAGGCGTGTAGATTGTGCTCTCTGTAACCTCGATCCGCTGCTGTAGACCTCAACTGTTAGTCTATAGTAGTGACTACTAGGTCAATGTAAGGACAACCCTTATGAAGCACCCCTTCCACCATACACGTGTGTGCGTATGTGTGTATATACAGGAATTCTCCAGATCGGTTAAATATTTCTTTTTTTTCCACCTAAAGATGCATTTCTTTATTACCTGACCTGGACAATGGGTCTGGACTATATGAATGTAGTGCTGAGCCACAAACAAGCTCTGCATTTAAAAATGGAATCTGCAGTAGGGTGAAACGGCGCCACCGACCGCCCCCATCACTGTTGTCATTTGTTTTTGTTGCCGAGCTAATATCGCAAACGGACGTGGCTGTTTCACCATTAAGGATTCCAGATTTAAGGGCTTATTACAACAAGAATTGGACACACGAGGTGAAAATCCGTGTTTAGTTTAATGAAGTGTGCAACAGCTGCTAGAACTGAACTATTGTGTCCACAATGTAGCAACGACAGGAACTGTATGGCAGAAAACACAGATGCAAACAGGGGTGGCAAGAGCGCTGGACTAGTAACCGGAAAGGTTGCAAGTTCAAATTCCCGAGCTGACAAGGTACAAATCTGTCGTTCTGCCCCTGAACGGGCAGTTATAACCCACTTTCCTAGGCCGTCATTGAAAATAAGGATTTGTTCTTAACTGACTTGCCTAGTTAAATAAAGGTTAAAAAACGCAAGTAGTAAACTCACCGCAATTACCCACACTTCATGCAGGGCTCAACAAAAGTCTGCGATGTGGGTGGAATCACGAATTCAGACCTTAAAACGGAATTCAAAAATAGGAAATCAACTAAATGTATTACAAAATGTATTTTGCCAAGATTATCATAAGACATAAAATTGCATTAGTGATTTATATTTTCCTTTAACTCCCTGATGCAAAGGCATGGGAATTCCCCCTATCTGTGTGCAAGGTTGTCTGCCACTTTGTGTAGCTGTTAGCAATGATGCTAATGATAATCGTCTTCTGATACTTAAAAAAAAAGTTAGGCAAACTGCATTCACATGTGCGCCACAGAAACACAGATAACCAAACAAGTCTCTTGGCTTGTACACGCTTGAGTTAAAGGGTATCTACACCCAGAAATGTGTTAGATTTTCCCAAGACCTCAAAAGTGCTCACCTGGTATGTTTTAACCATTGTTGTGAAACAAGATTTAATATTCTATTTAAAAAGTGTGATCCTGGATCTGAGCCCCCCCCCCCCCCCCCGAATTCTAGAGTAGCAAGATCAAGTCGCAAATGTACCATAGAGAGCATCCAAAGACCACGAGGCCTTAGTGCACAGCAAAGAGTAGCCAATGTGTCTGTTCTGAATTTCAGTGGGGAAATCGGAACAGACTGTCCATAAGTAGACACTAACACTACATTGTGAAGTATTGTATTTAGATACAGAATTCAAGTGTCATAGCAGAGGTTATAGTACTGTTTTAACATTCTGTCTCAAATGTACTTGCTTGTAGCAAATTGGAGTATTTAATATAGATTTAACCAATTGTTTTACAATAATATTTTATTCATCGCTCACTTAATCCATTTCAGTACTTTTTACTGATGCTCAAAAGGTAGTCTGGTTGAATTTAAATGTGAGACAATGTTCCATATTTACAAAAGACAAGTGTAAGTCTGTTTAAAGTGACACGATGGTTGGCATACCTGAATAAGATGTGATCTGTCTGTTCCCTGTGTCAAAAAGAATGTTCTTCCAGTTTAGTAAAACTGAGTGAAAAGATGGGCTGAAAGAATGACAATCAAAGTTAGTAGGAGTAAATAACGGTCTGCTTTTGCAACAATATTCTAAACTGATCACTTTTCATTGCTCACAAAGTTTTGTAACTATAATTGTGTAGCATTTTGACAACACAAACTACTTTTCTAAACAAATCCTATTTTGATACTCATTAAATCCATCTTTACGTATGCATATTTTTAAATCGCTTAACTAATAAGGTCCATGAAGTGATGGCACACACTTGGTATTTTGTGTTTTTTATTAAATACTGTATAACGATGAATGCAAAAAAAAAATCTATAGACTTATCATTCCTCAAACTACAGAATTGAAGCATCTCATTAACCCCCACATGTTACATAGGAGTTCAATCGCCATTGGTTTCAATCACTTCTACCACAGTTTTCAGTGGCTGGTATGAAACCAATCACGTACATTTCTCAGTTGGTATTTGACATTCCTGTAGCTTCTACTTAAATGAATGGCTGTCAAGGTTAGAACGGCTTAACATAGTTTTATCGGTTTTTGTGTGTATTAATGCCTTAACGTTCAGAAGAGTAACATGATTTAATATGATTCCCTTTCTTTACAATTACTGTTAATTGCAAATGTACATTATTATATTACTCATCTCAAGGAGTCTAGTGCCTCTGCGTAAACGTATCGTTGTTCTCGCTGGTTTGTGTTTGTTGAGGATGCTCAAATTCCAATTAGGAGCTGTGACGACTACTGACTGGCCTACTTGGTAATATATTTATGTGTGAATTTCTCCAACATGTCTGTATGATCATTTTTCACATTTTTATGCTAAATCATTTATGCATCAGTATTGTCAAGTTTGTCATAGTTGACCATTTTTCTGAAGAGTCCAAACCCCCCCTGGATTTTTGAATTTCCACTGGTTATTAAAAAAATTAAGTTGCAGTTTGATATTTTTTGCAAATACAGTTTTTCTAAAATGTAAGTTTTTTTGTTGTTTTCATGCCCTGTCATTGTGTATTGTGTGACCATTAATGTCAACCATTTCAAAAGTGGTTACAGCACAATAGCCTTTGTTTCCTCAGATGGTACTAATTTGCTCATTGCTAAAACACTAAAGAGCCAGTGTCAGCCAGTCTGCTATATCCAAAAACATCCTGCAATACTGTAATAGTAAATAGAGGGGTGTGGCTTTATCAGTGACTGCAAAAAGGAAAATAAGGAAGGGAAAGGGGATACCTAGTTAGTTGCACAACTGAATGCATTCAACCCAAATGTGTCTTCTGCATTTAACCCAACCCCCTATGAGGTCCGCACTCCGTATTCACACTGAAAAAATAACATATTCCATCTTTTAATGAGGGATGTTTTGCCCAACAGGGCTTCATCCTACAGATCAGATTACAACATAATACAGGTGTAGCCCTAACAGGTGGTGAGAAAGGATAAAATGAGGAACATAGTCACTGATATTTTATACTGTGTAGAGTTTGGACTATGGCTTGTACATGCCACTCCCAGTGAGGTACCAGGAATGAACTTGTTTTGAAGTTGTGCTGTCTAATGAGAAATGACAGGTTAACTTGATGATGTTACAGTTAGTTAATAATGGTCTTAGTGACATTAATAGTTGCATCCCAGTTATTTTCAGTGTAGCACATATGATGAATGCTGTTAGACTTGACCTTTGGCTATGTGAGGATTTAAAAAATATATATATATATTTCACCTTTATTTAACCAGGTAGGCTAGTTGAGACCAAGTTCTCATTTGGCCAGGCAACTGCGACCTGGCCAAGATAAAGCATAGCAGTATGAACAGAAAACACAGTTACACATGGAGTAAACAATTAACAAGTCAATAACACAGTAGAAAAGAAGTCTATATACATTGTGTGCAAAAGGCATGAGGAGGTAGGCGAATAATTACAATTTTGCAAATTAACACTGTAGTGATAAATGATCTGATGGTCATACAGGTAGAGATATTGGTGTGCAAAATAGCAGAAAAGTAAGTAAATGAATAAAAACAGTATGGGGATGAGGTAGGTAAAATTGGGTGGGCTATTTACCGATAGACTATGTACAGCTGCAGCGATCGGTTAGCTGCTCAGATGGCAGATGTTTGAAGTTGGTGAGGGAGATAAGTCTCCAACATCAGCGATTTTTACAATTCGTTCCAGTCACAGGCAGCAGAGAACTGGAATGAAAGGTGGCCAAATGAGGTGTTGGCTTTAGGGATGATCAGTGAGATACACCTGCTGGAGCGCGTGCTACGGGTGGGTGTTGCCATTGTGACCAGTGAACTGAGATAAGGCGGAGCTTTACCTAGCATGGACTTGTAGATGACTTGGAGCCAGTGGGTCTGGCGACGAATATGCAGCGAAGGCCAGCCGACTAGAGCATACAGGTCGCAGTGGTGGGTGGTATAAGGTGATTTAGTAACAAAACGGATGGCACTGTGATAAACTGCATCCAGTTTGCTGAGTAGAGTATTGGAAGCTATTTTGTAGATGACATCGCCGAAGTCGAGGATCGGTAGGATAGTCAGTTTTACTAGGGTAAGTTTGGCAGCGTGAGTGAAGGAGGCTTTGTTGCGGAATAGAAAGCCGACTAGATTTGATTTTAGATTGGAGATGTTTGATATGAGTCTGGAAGGAGAGTTTAAAGTCTAGCCAGACACCTAGGTACTTATAGATGTCCACATATTCTAGGTCGGAACCATCCAGGGTGGTGATGCTTGTCGGGCGTGCGGATGCAGGCAGCGAACGGTTGAAAAGCATGCATTTGGTTTTACTAGCGTTTAAGAGCAGTTGGAGGCTACGGAAGGAGTGTTGTATGGCATTGAAGCTCGTTTGGAGGTTAGATAGCACAGTGTCCAAGGACGGGGACGGAAGTATACAGAGTGGTGTCGTCTGCGTAGAGGTGGATCAGGGAATCGCCTGCAGCAAGAACAACATCATTGATATATACAGAGAAAAGTGTCGGCCTGAGAATTGAGCCCTGTGGCACCCCCATAGAGACTACTGATGGTGTTGATGAATGATAACATTTGGCTGTGATTATGGTTTTATATCGTCATCTATTTGAAAGTATGGGCTGGAGCCCATGTACTATATAGGTGGTTGACTGCTAAGAAGTCAGTTATATTGTGTCTTAGGTAGAACCAAACGTTTGTCTTTTCATATTTATCAACCTGATACATTGGGGAAATATGATGAGATTAAATATGACATCATACAATAATGTATCTCCGGGAGGAACTCAATTCTGTTGCATTAGCACACTCGGCACTATTTTTAGCACTTCCGTCTAGTCATTCTATCAGATGTGATTCTGTATCGGGCCTGGCACTGTTTACTTTGTTTGTTCACTTCACTCATTTTAGCAGGCGACCATGGTGGGGACAGTTTTGTTTTTAAAACAGGATTTGTAAAAAAAGTGTGGTCGAAAACACTGACCGCTCATTACACTGCGGTGAACTTAAAGTTACATTTTCACAGCTCTGCGAAATTGAGCTTGAATTTCCAGAATGTGAAGGTCCAGTGGACGTTTGCTCCAGGGCGAGGTTTTTGTGTGAAGACTCAATGGTTACTGTGGTGGAGTTCGTGTAGCATGGTCCGGTACCCCGGGGGATGACGAATATTTTAAGGACCCATGGAATTGTCTAAAATGAGGCAGCTCCGCCCCCCGTGGCACCAGGCCATGTAAAACGAATCGACAAAGGTCAGCAGCGCGCGTAGTCGGGACGGCAGCCTATGATAAGTCTCTCAGTTCCTGTCAGAAACACAGCTGAGCAAATGATTCAATTGTCAGCGGCTGTGAAATAGATCCACTTGTTGCTATATGCCACATTGATCTGGAGGAGATTTGTCGAATAAAAAAAACGAGCGGATCGTACATCAAACAGACGGAGAAGTATTGCTTTATTCCATTTTGGACTAAACCTTAGACAGAATATTCCTATATCTAGATTCTACAGGTGAGTAGCTTTATCGATGAGATGTTATTTTTAGGCAAGTCATTTTCCAAAATGTAATCAGTTTAACCCCAATAATATAACGTGATATGTAAGATATGGCTAGCTTGTAGGCTGTAGGAATCATTTTTGAATTATTGGGAGTTGAGTTTAGTCGGCTAGAGAAATTGTGATTTTCAATTAGTGGTTTGATATAATAGCATTCTGGATATGGTATGAATGCGTCAGCTTTGGCATTTGTTATTTATTTGGGGGTATCTGGTGATTTCTGGGTTTGCACCTGTGCATTCAGCTCCGTTGCTCATTTATGTTCAGCGAGCGCTGATAGGCTATTTAGTTGGTTTCTCATGAACGTTCCACAAACACTAGCCTTATTTCTATGAGCCTACCTGCTTTTGACGAACACAATAGCTTTAGCTTACCATATTCTGCCGTAGTCTACAAGGTCCTTATCATTTGTGTCTTTAATAGGACACACAAAAACCCCATTGATTGCATGTCCTAATTTCCATGACAACGCAAAGACATAAGTAGCGTGAGTCATATAAGTGAACCATTATAATATGGGCTGTGGGTGTAGTCACAGAAGGCGCACCTATTCCTCGTGGATCAGTGGGATGGCAGGAAAAGTGTCACTGTGTGTCAGTCCTCCATGTATTACACTAACAGGAACATCTCGAAGGGATGCAGCTGAGTAGTTTGAAAGTCAGAGCAGAAAGTGCAAAGTACTGCATAGCAAAAGTCATGAAACCAATAGGTTAGTTAGTCAGTAATAACCATCAAACATGGGAATCCTTGTTGGCACGCAGAAGATGAAACAGTTACCAAATCCATACAGGGGAGAAATACATCCATGTTTTACTGGACATGTTCAAATGAGTGCCTTTTATTGATACATACTTATTACATTTCATTTTATGGAGTCGCATTTTAAAGTAATGCATTATAATGGAGCTGGAGAAATGTGTAATGGCATACTTCACAGCTTGCGCAGAACAGAAGTTTTAATATGATGGTGAGTAATATGCCACCCTCCTACATTGTGGTCACAGCTCACTGCCTGATAGATACAGGTGTAGGATCTTCATTTGATCACCCTGTGGCAGGAGAACCTTCCAGCAATGCAGGAAATGTAACATTCAGTAGTGTATTTGAGGTTTAATAGATGGGCTTCATAGATAGGCTTCGGAAGTTTGTAATTTCCATTTAAAAATGTCAGACTTGGTTTTCCCTTACGGAAATGTTATCAACCCCTACAAAAATGCCCATTAATTATAATCCACATGATTCACATTTCTTATTGCTGCAGGATTATTTTCCTGCTGTAGCAAACTGCCTCAAATGAAGATCCTACACCTGTAGGTTGTGTGAGAACAGCACACATGGTGTTGGCAGGGACCTCCCCGCTGCTCCAGAGATGACTGGCACTCCAAAACCCACCACACCATGGCATTTGTGTTCGTGCCGTACCTATGTGCCAAGTCGATTGCTAACACAGTAAATATGGACCCGATGACAAAAAAAACACTACCAGTCATATAAGTAATGTTGGTAAATGTCAGGTGTTAAACAATAACCCAAGTTTAGTTTCAGTTTTGGGAAATGAAAGGGCATTGATTCGCTCATTCAGGGTCAGGCTGTCTCTGTTTATGGTAGCTGCAGTTGTGAACTGCTGTCCCCTGCCTTTGTCACAGCAAAAGGGTATGATTTCCATGTGCATGATTAGATATTTGTTGGTATTTAACAACTGTGTGTGTGCATAAGTGTGTGCATGACTATCTGCAGGGCACTGAGCCCTCTGTTTGTTGTGTCTGCAGGTAGACTGTTTTGATGTCTGCGCGGTGGGGGTCTTTATGGCTGCGTGGACATGTCATTCTGGGCTACGGGCTCTTTCTCCTGGTCGCCCTTCCAGACCTCACCACAGGTATCCATCTCCTTCCCCGACCACCCACAGTGATCACCTCTGCTAGGGATCCACGTTGCACCACCATGCACTAGTTGAAATAGTCACCACTGCACCCGAAAGCTGTAATCCATGGAATTAGTGAACTATCTGGACTTACAACTGACATCACAGTGCATTGACTCTCAGCCCTCTCCCCTGACCTGCAAGACTCCTCCTTCCAGACACTGACCTGCAAGACTCCTCCTCCCAGACACCCCCCTGTCTTACTCCATCCAAACTACTGTCTCTAATAATAAACTCTCTTAACGAAAGCTTTTTCCCCTCTTCAAAGCAACACCTCACGGGCACAGCGCCTCTCCCCTATTTGACCTAGATAGTTTGTATGTATTACTATGTAGGCTACGTGTGCCATTTTTAAATTGATGCAGTTCTGTCCACAAGCTGTTCCTGTCTATTAATGTTCTGTATTATATCATGTATTGTGTGGACCCCAAGATGAGTAGCTGCTGCTTTCGCAACAGCTAATGGGGATCCTAATAAAATAGCAAATATCAAACCTGCATCACAGAGCTTTGAGATGCAATAACTGCAGGTTAGATTCAACAGTAAAGTCAAACAACTGAACTGTATGCCTCATCTGCAGGCAGGCAAGGGAACTGCACCTACCCACTGGTGCCAGAACACGGAGGCTTCCGCTGCGAGCCCTCCCCCTGCCGAGGCTTCCCCCAGAAGAGCTTGATCTACTTCTTCTGTGAGCCTGGCTATGCCATCCCAAAAGAGATGGTGCACAGCTTGCGCTGCCGCCAAGGCAAATGGATCCCCAGCGTGCCCACGTGTCTCGCCAGGCGAGGTGAGTGTTGTGCACTGAGTCGCCAAGGGGGAGGAGGGGGAAATCTTTGCCCATAGTGTAATGGACTCGAGCAGGGATGGGCAACTTTGATGGGGGTGGGGGCCACAGAATCGGAACTCATCATTGGGGGCTGCAGTGGCTTGCGGATCTGCATACCCACGTCCTTACCCACATCCATACCCACGAATGCAGTCAGAGCCAGACGTAGCCCCTATCTTGTGAGCAAAATATTTTAGTGGCCACCCTCTTGACAGCAAAATTGAAGTTTTAGAGTTAATTTCCGGCAATTCTACATGTTTTGCCATGGGGCGTAGAGAATATTTTGATATCCGAGTGAGAGTGACTAACAAAATCAATGGCGGCCCCCCAGTCAGAAATTCTACCTTGATTATAAGTTTAGATAGCTGGCTGTTCGACTAATTTACCAATCTAAAACATTTTAGGTGACATGGGGTAATTGAGTGACTATCAGTGACTGAAATAACAAGAGAAAAACTGCTGATGCAAACAAACACATTTCGAAATTGGACCTTGTGTTTATTGTTATTTTTGGAACTGGATCCGCGGGCCTACAAAACCATGTGTGTGTGGAGTATGTCCATGAGTGACTGATATGAGATGAGTGTTAGGTAAACTACAGTCAGGTCAACGGTTGCAGTGTGATTTAAGGTAGGCCCTGTACTCAGACTCACTGACTTGGTAAATGCATGAACTCTGACACCTAACACTTATTACTTTGCCTGGTTCCTGGTTGTCTATATGCACAGAGGTTATGGGTGGATGATGTAAATGTTACATAGTCATCTCATAAGCTGAGTAATAGCAATGCTATGAACACCCCCCTTCATTCGTCCTCTTATTGGATGTGGAAGAGGCAGGTGGAAGCATGCACTCTATCCACTCTGTACCAGTAGATTTAAAAGCTATAATCCTTATGTAAGCATGACTTTTTTTTATTGGCCGTGAGTATAGCCTACATAGGCATTGCATGGCACTAGAGAGGAGCTGAGCAGTGTTTTAGGGTGCTTAACAGTATGGTGTGTGTCCTGCCAAGTGCCGACATTAGACTGTTGTGACTTCCACACAACATAGGTCAGTGATCTACTTGGTGTATGTTAGATGCAAAAGCCGACAGAGCAGATTCTAAACATCTTACTCTCAAGTCATAGAGCCGAGCCTCGTGCTTCCTCTTTCAGGCCTGTGCTGCATCGAGGCAGGAAACCAGCATCAAGAAACGGGAAGTGAGCAAAGTCACCAAACTAACCAGTCTCTTTCCTCTGCCCTATTAAACCTCACGGAAATGTGCTGCATCATGGATATAAGAAACCACACCTACAGATGCATGACTCCCTTTGAAAGACCCTGTATCATACTGTCCATATGAGTGTCAGTAGTGTGTTTCATCAAAATGATGTGTTTGTCTAGTGTGTTGTAGCTCTGGTCCAGGGTGTTAGTAACGCCTTGGACCTGAGCTAAGTGTGTTGTAGGTGTGTGTGTTGATTGTTTGTGTTGTGTTTTCTCTCAGACAGACATGTTAACTATGAGGACCAGGTGGCCCACTCACTCCCCAGCGTTGCCACGACGGCGGTGGGCGTGTCCATATTCCTCCTCACCACCACGGCCTGCTTGGTGATCAAGTCCCGCCTTTTCCCCTGTCACTCACATAGGTAGGCAGATATGATTGGCTCTTATCCCTGTCACTCACACAACTATATTCATATGACTGGAGCCTCTATAGCAGTGTGGTCACTACTAACCCTGGTCCTGGTGCGTTATAGTGTATGTAGATTTTGTTCCAGCCCAGGACTAACACACCTGATTCAGCTAATCAAGGTCTTGATGTTAGGTTGAATCAGGTGTGTTGCTCTGTAGGGATGTTTACAGCACTGTAGTGGCTTTGAAAAGTAGAGGCTTGGAAAGGCATCACATCCTGTAATGAAAGCTCCTTTATAATCTGATGAGTGAACGCTGAAAGACATTTTAAGAGACTGAAGAATTTAATTCAGTTGTTTTTGATAGTCGGCAGGGTAGCCTAGTGGTTAGAGCGTTGGACTAGTAACCTGAAAGGTTGCAAGTTCGAATCCCCGAGCTGACAAGGTACAAATCTGTCGTTCTGCCCCTGAACAGGCAATTAACCCACTGTTCCTAGGCCGTCATTGAAAATAAGAATTTGTTCTTAACTGACTTGCCTAGTAAAATAAAGGTAAAATTAAAATAGTCATCTTGTTATCATCAATGGTGGGTGTTTCAAAGCTGTAGTGTCTATTAGATTGTAGATACCTCCACCCACTGTGTGTGCTGTGTCTTGTCTCTGAAGTCATCTGATCATCTCTCAACTGTTGTTCAGCAGGCGCTCCTCTGACCAGATGGATCTGATGGTGGATGGCCTGCCTGTGTCTCTGCCCAGCTATGAGGAGGCTGTCTATGGGAGCTGGGGGCAACGCCTGCCACCCTGCAGAGGGCCCACCCAACTCTTACTTTCCCAGGCGGCTCCAGGTCCATCATTAGCGCACAACCTATCAGATTCCAGTTACCGTATTCATCCATCCAATCAAAGCCCCGATATCCTTCCGCCCCCTTACGAAGAGATGGAATCCCATCCCAGAGAGGGTCAGAGTGAGGATGACGTGCAGGCCATGCAAGTTGCACTTTCCGATGACAAGAACATTTGAGCAACTGGTGTATTTGTATTACCCACCAATGATGTACTGATTTTTAAAAAAATAATGTGCTCAGGCACTTATATAGATTCAAGCCTACCAGCTTTATCGGGTTTAAACCTTATACATAGCACACCAGTTCTGATTGGCTGTTTGTGATGTTATGAGGTGTATCCTGCCATGGAGACATGGTTTATATCCCATCAGTGATGGGACCTGAGCCTCGTTTGTTGAGGTGACTTTGGTAATGCCATTACTGTTCCATCACGGGGACCTGTGTGTCTCTATTGTGCACTGTGGGTCAACCCAGCTGGTGAAAGTAGAAATGGAGGTTACTCGCTCTCCTTTCCTTGTTGAATTATGATTTGCGATGATGGCTGAGTTGTAGCGTCGATTATGGAAACCAGCAGGTGACTGGACAGTGTACACAGAGATCACGTGATGTCAGTTTAGGAGTAAAAACTGTGTTCTCCCTCTCCTGAAACATATTTTGAGCTCTAGCTACAACCCCAGTCCAATTTTGACTGCCGTTTTTGGGAGTGGTGACTGACTCACCACATGGAAGTGTTTTCACCACATGGAAGTGTTTTCACCACATGGAAGTGTTTTCACCACATGGAAGTGTTTTCACCACATGGAAGTGTTTTCACCACATGGAAGTGTTTTCACCACATGGAAGTGTTTTCACCACATGGAAGTGTTTTCACCACATGGAAGTGTTTTCACCACATGGAAGTGTTTTCACCACAGTGGTGGGAAAAGTACACAATTGTCATATTTGAGTAAAAGGAAAGATACCTTTAATAGAAAATGACTCAAGTAAAAATGAAAGTCACCCAGTAAAATACTACTTGAGTCAAAGTCTTAGGTTTTAAATTTATTTTAATATTCTCAAATGATCCATTTGTAAATTGTTTAGTGAGTCCACAATAGAGGCAATAGGGATGACTAGGGATGTTTTCTTGATAAGGGTGTGAATTTTCCTGTGCTGCTAGGCATTAAATGTAAAGATCATTTTTTTAAACGAATGTAGTGAAGTAAAAGTTGTCAAAAATAGTAAAGTACAGATACTCCAAAAAAATGACAAGTAGCACTTAAGTATTTTTACTTAAATACTTTACACCACTGCACTTTCTACACCCACCAGGCACGCACATGAAACCCTCCACCATGCCAAGTGTACCCCACGCTGAGTATGCACCAACCACCTCTCAAATGATTGACCAGAGTATGGGGAGGGTCGGGGGCAGACACCCCCAGGATGTACTTATTGAATGTAGTTTTTCTTTTCAATAGAAAAAATGAAATGATGTAATGTAACATTTTATATTGTATTGCACAGAAGATTAAAAGTCAACATTGTTTCTAATTGTTAAACCTCTTGGCCTTACTCGGTTATGGTGCTCTCTGGGACGAATTAGTCAAAGGAAAGTAGATCACATGGTTGGGGTGCAGACTCTGTCTTATACACTGCTCAAAAAATAAATAAAGGGAACACTGAAACAACACATCCTAGATCTGAATGAATTAAATATTTGAATGAAATACTTTTTTCTTTACATAGTTGAATGTGCTGACAAATCATCAATGGAAATCCAATTTATCAACCCATGGAGGTCTGGATTTGGAGTCACACTGAAAATGAAAGTGGAAAACCACACTACAGGCTGATCCAACTTAGATGTAATGTCCTTAAAACAAGTCAAAATGAGGCTCAGTAGTGTGTGTGGCCTCCACATGCCTGTATGACCTCCCTACAATGCCCGGGCATGCTCCTGATGAGGGATCTCCTCCCAGACCTGGACTAAAGCATCCGCCAACTCCTGGACAGTGTGGTGCAACGTGGCATTGGTGGATGGAGCAAGACATGATGTCCCAGATGTGCTCAATTGGATTCAGGTCTGGGGAACGGGTGGGCCTGTCCATAGCATCAATGCCTTCCTCTTGCAACAACTGCTGACACACTCCAGCCACATGAGGTCTAGCATTGTCTTGCATTAGGAGCAATCCAGGGCCAACCGCACCAGCATATGGTCTCACAAGGGGTCTGAGGATCTCATCTCAGTACCTAATGGCAGTCAGGCTACCTCTGGCGGGCACATGGAGGGCTGTGCGGCCCCCCAAAGAAATGCCACCCCACACCATGACTGACCCACCGCCAAACCGGTCATGCTGGAGGATGTTGCAGGCAGCAGAACATTCTCCACGGCGTCTCCAGACTCTGTCACATGTGCTCAGTGTGAACCTGCTCTCATCTGTGAAGAGCACAGGGCGCCAGTGGCGAATTTGCCAATCTTTGTGTTCTCTGGCAAATGCCAAACGTCCTGCACGGTGTTGGGCTGTAAGCACAACCCCCACCTGTGGACGTCGGGCCCTCATGGAGTCTGTTTCTGACCGTTTGAGCAGACACATGCACATTTGTGGCCTGCTGGAGGTCATTTTGCAGGGCTCTGGCAGTGCTCCTCCTGCTCCTACTTGCACAAAGGCTAGGGAGCGGTCCTGCTGCTGGGTTGTTGCCCTCCTCCACGTCTCCTGATGTACTGGCCTGTCTCCTGGTAGCGCCTCCATGCTCTTGACACTACGCTGACAGACACAGCAAACCTTCTTGCCACAGCTCGCATTGATGTACCATCCTGGATGAGCTGCACTACCTGAGCCACTTGTGTGGGTTGTAGACTCCGTCTCATGCTACCACTAGAGTGAAAGCACCGCCAGCATTCAAAAGTGACCAAAACATCAGCCAGGAAGCATAGGAACTGAGAAGTGGTCTGTGGTCACCACCTGCAGAACCACTCCTTTATTGGGGGTGTCTTGCTAATTGCCTATAATTTCCACCTGTTGTCTATTCCATTTGCACAACAGCATGTGACATTTGTCAATCAGTGTTGCTTCCTAAGTGGACAGTTTGATTTCACAGAAGTGTGATTAACTTGGGAGTTACATTGTGTTTAAGTGTTCCCTTTATTTTTTTGAGCAGTGTATATACACACACGTATATATATATACATACATACACGTATGTGAGTATATGTACGTGTGTGATATATGCACACACATACGTATGTGTGTGTGTATATATACACACACACGGCTGGATTGGACCCTTCGGGCCGGACAATCCTGCTCTAAAGTGCCAGTTACTTTGTAGCTATGGTGAAGTATTATGGGTGTTATGGTCAGGGCACACACTTGGAAAATGTTCAACTTCCCCTGAATAAAACAAGGTCAGAAGTGCCCTAATCTCTAGACAGATGTAGACATAACAGATTTTAGTTCTGGGTTTCCGATATCAGTTTGATAAAGGAACATTATTGAATATCAAGTAAAGCAACAAGATTGCAATCCGAAGTCAGGCAGCAACCTAAATATGAATCTACCATTAACACCACAAGGTGGCGGTATTTCTTTACATAATAAAACGTGAATTTGTCTATCAGTTTATTCAGTCAATAACACTAGTCTTTGAAAATGAAAGTTATGATAAAAGGCAAATGTCTAAATGGAACTAAAACATTAAGATGAATCTAAATGCAATCTTATAAACATGCAACTAAAATAAATCCTGTGTGTGCTTCAAACCAATGATCTTTTCTCCTAAACGATAGATTCATAATAAAAGACAACAACATGGGAGTAATTGACAAGGTGTTAAGTAAACATTTCTACTTGGTGTGAAATGAATACGCAAAAGGCGTATATCAGATATTTATCCACTGGATTTGCAAAATAGCAATCATATTCCGAAAAGAAATAATGACTGATTAAATGATAAGGTGATCATCTGGTGCCACCTAGAAATACATGATAAAAACAAGGAAAACACTGCGGTTCATACAATAGTAGTCTTATAAACGAGCATACAAAACATTATTTTAATACATCAAATTGTTCTAAAGTCTAGCATGTAAAGTATATTAAAAAAAAGACGAGGTAAAAAGATGCCTCAAATAATTTGTCCGTTTGGTTGGAAAGAGATGGCAGTCAAAGAGCCCTTGTATGACAGTCGAGTTTGACCTACAGATTATTTGTTGAGGTAACAACTGCCTGAGTACTGAATCCAACTGGTCAATAGCAATGGCTTGTGTTGATAGTAATTCATTTGATATTTTCTTATAAAAATGACCCATATATATGCAACTGACGATTGTTCTGAGGTATTATAACCGTTGTGCGTTTGTTACAAAATAATAATATAATAATTAACCTAAATGTCCTGTACAGACTGTCAGGTCCACATACCGTACTAAACAACAACAGACCAACTGAAGGGTCATCACTGTGTCCTAAAACACCACTTTGTCAGACTTACTGTACATACGTTCTTTTTTCTGTTCTGACCTCGGAAGCACCATGGGGTCAAGCGTAATGTTTAGACTAAAGTCTACAAGTGTTCACAAGAATAGAGGAGAACACTTATCAACCCTGAATGAGAAGGGGGGTGGGTGAACCTAGTACTGCCACATACTCTGAGACATGAAAGAGTAGTTCAGAGAGAAAAGAAGGAAAACCATAACAGGCTGTTGTTGTGAACATGGGATGGCAAGAGTGAGGAAGTCTCTGAGTTGGAGGTGCTGGTGTCTGGTTGGGGAGTGTGTGAATCCTGTTGAGGCTCTGTGATCTCAGCACTCCCCAGCTGGCAGGGGAAGATTGGCAGCTGCTTCATCAAGTCAGAGAGGAGGTCAGGGGGTCAGGTGGGCGGGACAAGAAGAGGTCCCTCATCAGGGCTGGGGGAGAACATGAGAGAGAAGGGGAAGAGGGAGAACTGAGGTGGATTGGTCATCATCACCTATTTCAGTAGATATTAGCTAAGTTGAATTTGGTAGGTACAGTATGACAGGCTTCATGTCTGGCATTTGCGTACTAAATATTTGCCCAAGATACAGTAGCACCATGACGTGTGTTTGTACCTGCAGTGTCACATAGTCCCTGGGCTTCACCGAGGATGGGGTCTCTGTCCGTCAGCAGTTGGCTCCGCCTGTGGGGGATTGGCCCCAGCTCCAACTCTGGGTTGTCTACATCCTCCAGGCAGTCCTGAAACAAACAAACCATTTCAACTTAAATAACACATCATTGTGCATGATGTAATTTTAATGATACCTTGAACAAATGCTACCACCCATACGTAGAATGTATGCACACATGACTGTAAGTCGCTTTGGATAAAAGCGTCTGCTAAATGGCATATATTATTATTATTATTATTATCCACTGTTCCCAACCCCCTCCTCCGACAACCTTAAAGGCCCTCCTCACCAGCAGGGCATAGCTGAGAAGCAGTTTGTGCTGGATGGGGGACACCAAGTGTCTCGGTCTCTTGTCCTGACTCATCAGCTGGGAGGGCATGTCTTCATCCTGCTCATGACTTCTGTGGAAGTTACAGTTTGGAACGTTCAGCAACACTGTCCCTCCAAAAACATCCAAACACCACCGCCTGTCACTCCAAAACATCCAAACACCACCGTCTGTCACTCCAAAACATCCAAACACCACCGTCTGTCACTCCAAAACATCCAAACACCACCGTCTGTCACTCCAAAACATCCAAACACCACCGTCTGTCACTCCAAAACATCCAAACACCACCGTCCGTCACTCCAAAACATCCAAACACCACCGTCCGTCACTCCAAAACATCCAAACACCACCGTCCGTCACTCCAAAACATCCAAACACCACCGTCCGTCACTCCAAAACATCCAAACACCACCGTCCGTCACTCCAAAACAGCCAACACTACCGTCACTCCAAAACAGCCAACACTACCGTCACTCCAAAACAGCCAACACTACCGTCACTCCAAAACAGCCACTCCAAAACAATACAGTCACTCCAAAACAATACAGTCACTCCAAAACACCACCGTCACTCCAAAACACCACCGTCACTCCAAAACACCACCGTCACTCCAAAACACCACCGTCACTCCAAAACACCACCGTCACTCCAAAACACCACCGTCACTCCAAAACACCACCGTCACTCCAAAACACCACCGTCACTCCAAAACACCACCGTCACTCCAAAACACCACTGTCACTCCAAAACACCACTGTCACTCCCACTGTCACTCCAAAACACCACTGTCACTCCAAAACATCCAAACACCACTGTCACTAAATCCACGTCTTGTCTCTCTCACTGGTGTGACCCAGACAGCAGTGGGTCAGTAGACTGGATGGTTACCGTTTCCTGGTAGCAGTGGGGGGCTCTGGGGAGGGGCTGTCAGGGGTCTCAGGGAGCTGGACGCTGAGCAGGAAATCATCATCCATGGAGATATACGGAGCCAGCATGTCCAGATCAACCACTTCCATGTCCTACCAGCACACGAGACAGACTGCTCAATCCCAGGTATAGGCTCCCTTTTACTAATGTCCCTCTCTCAAAATAGTTTGAGGTATTGAAGAAATAGGAAAGCACTAGAAATCCAGCTCTGTTGTGTGTGGTCTAGCTAAGTAATTGTGTGGCGACCATGCACATCATTATGTGTTCAGCTGTATACTGCATGTACCTCAGGCTGGTTTCTCTTCTGTACGCTCTCATCTGGACAAACAGCAAACAACTTCGCCACCTCGTCCTCTATTGGCAGCTCCTCAATGGGGATCTGACAAGGACAGATATATAGTGGACTCCTCATCAGTGAGAACACTAGACTCTAGATACTGTATCTTTACTGACATTTAAGAATCAACTAAAGTTCTTACCAGAGCTGGTGCTGATGAGGTGAGCTTGCTGAATATGGGTGAGAGGAGCGTCCACAGCTCAGGGGTGCACAGTTCCTGAGGGAAATCTGGGGCGGAGTCAGAGCTTGATGGAAGACTGAACGACGGCTCCGCAATGTCTGCAGAAACACATGTCAAGGCACAAACATAAAAAGCCCTGTGAGCACTCATGACAGTGAATTAATTTGTAGTAAGTAAGCTTCGTCTGAGCCAGAATGGCCCATAGGGCAGGAGGCTGCTTCTGTAGCATGAGGCAGCTTGATCTACTAGTACACTAGTCTGTCGTAGGGCCTCAGGCCACAGAATCTTTTGGTATTCCACCTGGGAACACACTCCCAACCTTACAATCTCAGGGGAGACACTAACCACACGTTAGTATAGTACTAAGGTGTGAATTAAAGTTTGAGGATGACCTGTGAGGGGTACGATGGGGTCTCCTGAGACAGGGGCCAGTTGGAGGAGGTCCTCTGGGTTCTCCTTCAGCTGGAGGGAGAGCTCTGCACTGCTGCTGTTGTCACTGTCACACACGGTCTCCTCGGAGGCCTCAGAGACAGGATCACTCTTCAGCCCACAGCCAGTCTGCTCTACTGAGAACACCACATCCGCCTGCTCCACCACACTGAGAGAGAGAGAGAGACACAAAGACAGACAGACAGTGACAGATGATAAGTATGGAGAAGATGTAGGGTAGGGAGAATGGAAAGGGATGAACATATGTGTCATGAAAAAGGAGATGAGGAGGTGGGGCATTACCTGAGGATAAAGTTAAGACAGACCACAGCCTCTGGTTGAGAGGTCTTGTTGTTGTAGATGACTGTAGCCTGGGTCTCTGCCCACACAAAGCCTCCACTCTTAGCCAGGAAACGGTATAGACTGGTGCACACCTGGCCTTTGGACAGAACTGAGATGGGGGGAGGGCAGGTCAGTGGATGACAATTAGAAATGTACTCATAAATGTACACAGATAAAAACATGTATACACCCACCGGCACGCACACTTCAAGTTGACCACTTCACTGTAGCACTCCTAAAAGCTAGTAAAGCGCATGCCCCCCCCCCCCACCTCAGGATTCCCCTTTCCAGCCATTACTTCCCTGTTTTTTGTGTGGTGTAAAATACATTTGTCAAATAATTGTTGCTGGGTCGATTTGTTTAAAAAGAAAATCAATGCCCATTCGTTGCTTGTACAATGCAAATTTCCTGTAGATTTTATGTTTGCGCTAATGTCTGTCATGACCGCTCAAACACTCGCTGGTTCCCTTCAAAATGTCAACAGCGATATGAAGATTTTGATCGGAATCTTTTACAACGCCGACACATGGATGGGGATTAAAATGCACAAAGACAATATTTATACCACAAGACAGAGGAGAAAGCGATCTTTCTACAGGTGAGTGTTCCTTTATGGGCCAGTTTAAAAAAAAGTTATGATTAAATCATTTGACACGTTCACAAAGTAACTAACTCACCTGCAATGGAAGCCACTCCTGAAAAGGAACAGCCAAATCTCCAAAATACGGGTTTCGATCTTCCACACAATGTGAACTATTTGCGCGTTGGTAAATTATAGAGCACAGCATTTAGATTATACAACTGGGGGTTATAATTTTCTTAAAGATCGTCACAAAATGTTGAATATACAAGAGGATTTGACAAAAAAAACAACAACCATGAATATGAGTGGAATCTATGGTGAAAGCTTTAGGTTGTCACATAATAACAATTTATGTCAAAGGTGAAACCTGAATTCCCACCAAAACTGATGGATTACATACATGTCTGTTATTATACAATTGTTTCTGATATAATTCAGTCAATATTTGATGGATATATATATATTTTTTTAAATCAAAAAGCGTTGAGTATCTCGCTCCATTACGCATCTGTTACATTTATCAGAACTCTATGATGATTGTTGCTACTCAAACCCTCAGTGGTCTGACGATAGACTACGGATGTTTCTCAAAATGCATACTACCATGCCGGTCTAAATCAAAGTATGCGAAACGGAGCACAGAGGGCACTTCTCGAATGCGTACTCCCGTTTGAATGTATTTTGAAGCATGCGTCGATACAAGCTTCAACGGAAAGTATACACAGATATATGATGCAACCACGTAAAAGAAATACGCACATTTCTTAAATCAATGGCAGCCATTCTTTGAGCTGAAGCGAGAGAAAAATAAACTCAAGACTTTGGAATTAAATGTTGCCCAATCACATCTCATATGTTGTCAGAATACAATATTCTATCTTGATACATTAATAAATACATGCTGTGTTAATTTGGGGATGTTACCCTGCCTACAATACCCACAGTATTGTGCGTAGTTTGCGAGCCCAGACACAGCGTTATTGCATTTTGGTACACCAGAAGTTCAATTCATTTCCAATGGAATGCTACGTTTGCCTTGCAGCGTTGCGTTGCAGAGGCAGTTGCAGTGCGTTCTGTGTGGTACATACATTGTATTTATCGAACGTAAGCGTCAAACTATCTGCTTGACAGAAATGGTAGCAGAAGGCGAATGTTGAACTTTTGTTGGACACATATCCAGATGATGCTGCTTACTATTTCGCATAATAAAACTATCGGTCTGATCAAAGCGTAAGTCAATAAGTCTAACTGGCTAGCTAACAATTATTTGTGGCCAACTACCCACGAAGAATTGACATCTACCTTGCAAAACATTAGTTTTAGGTCATTTTTGCCTGTTTAACTAGCTGGCTAGCTAGATTATAATGATTCACATTTATTAAACCTTTATTTAACTAGGCAAGTCAGTATAGATAGCTGATAATTATGAAGTAAAATGTTTGCTTTGTGTACATCTTGTTTGGTCTCCATTGTTGCCATTACCCTGGCTGGAAGAAGGTTCAGTGAATGGGGAGGTATAGTGTGAGGTAATACAGTAGGGGGGAGTGCGAGTGCTTCTTAAATGTCATGTTTTATGTGTTCTCCAAACTCTCATCCTCACAAGAATATGCTCAAGAGAATGCACTCAGAGCATGAGATTGTGGAGCATGGTAGTATGCATATTGAGAAACACCCCTATGCATTCGAGCAGAGCCTAGCAGTAGCTCTGATGTCTTTGTCCATCACTATGTTCACACTGATCAGTCTGCTTCCCACATGCACCCAGGAGGAAAGGCTGAACAGTAGCATATCAAGTCTGCCCGACAACAGCTGTCACAACAACACGTCGTTCCCAGTACTCAGTGTCAAGTTACTTATGCATCACTCACAGGCATAACACGTTACAGTGTTACACAGACTCTCCTAGTACTGTCATTTGTCACATGATAAAGTTACAAAGGAGACTAGGGCTGCAGTCCAAACACGTTATTTTGACCCCCCTCAGCCCTCGTGCTAGTCACTTTCCCTTGGGGGAAATCCAGTTGCATTACGTTCTGTGTGGTGCAGATATTGGTTTTATTGAACGTAAACGTCAAACTATCTGCTTGACAGAAATGGTAGCAGAAGGTGAATGTTGAACATTTGTTGCACACATATCCAGATGATGCTGCTTACTATTTCGCACAATAACACTATCGGTGTGATCAAGACGTAACGTTGCCCCCTCAGCACTTGATTTTGCTCAAGGGAGCGAGTGAAGAACTAATCACTTGTGGGGTTTGATATGACCCACAATTCAATGCAAACTGTAGTCACGTCATACTTCGGTGGCCGCAAAGTGTCACATTTAATCAAAACTGCTGCATTTTCGGTATGTCAGACAAAATGATGAAGCTAGCTTGCATTAAAAAAAAATATATATATATATACAGATTACATTGATTTTATCATTGGCAAATTGCTTAGTGTCGTAATGAGGACCCTATAAAAAGGAGCTAGCTTCATAAACATGTTTGGGAATTCTGAAATGTATTGGAATAAATGACAAAACTATAAAACTAGCTAGCCAGCTGTAGCTGAGGGTTTAGGGCCGAGGGCTGTCTACTTTGAATTTGGACTGCGGTCTAGTTCAGTGAAACCAATGTTTTAGCATGGGCCCTTCCACCTACAATCCACACTGCTCTCAGAGACTCACGGATGTGCAGGCTCTTGGTCACATGATCTGAGTCCAGGGCATGATGGAATTTGTAGGCAGATTTGCCAATCAGATCTTCTGGCTCGTATCCTACTAGCTCAGACACCCTGGCAAGACAGTGGAGACAGAAGGAGGTGTCAGGGGTGAGAGGTCAGTTTGGAGTCAACAACCAGAGATGATGTAGTATTGCAAGAGGGAATGGTATAACATGGTATCTTAATCTGCTGGTGTAAATTAGTTATGAGTTATTGTAATTCTATGAGCCCCGCTGAGAGTGGGCAACAATGGTTATAAACTTTCCCACGGTATGGGGATGACCACCTCCAGCTGTCTGTGTGTAGTGGGAAATTATTTTATTAAATCATTTCCTGTATTTGATTTGTTAATGATATGTTATAAATATAATTGTATATGTGGAGAGACCCCGAGGGAGACATTCCCCTAGGAGGTGAAACTGGAATTAGCCATGCTAATATCATGTTAATTTTATTTTAATTTCACCTTTATTTATTAACCAGGTAGGCTAGTTGAGAACAAGTTCTCATTTGCAACTGTGACCTGGCCAAGATAAAGCATAGCAATTCAACACATACAACAACACAGAGTTACACATGGAATAAACAAAACATACTCAATAATGCAGTAGAACAAAATAAAACAAAAAGTCTATATACAGTGAGTGCAAATGAGGTAAAGTAAGGGAGTTAAGGCAATAAATAGGCCATGGTGGTGAAGTAATTTCAATATATCAATTAAACACTGGCATGGTAGATGTGCAGAAGATGAATGTGCAAGTAGAGATACTGGGGTGCAAAGGAGCAAGATAAATAAATAAATACTGTATGGGGATGAGGTAGGTAGATAGATGGGCTGTTTACAGATGGGCTATGTACAGGTGCAGTGATCTGTGAGCTGCTCTGACAACTGGTGCTTAAAGCTAGTGAGGGAGATATAAGTCTCCAGCTTCAGAGATTTTTGCAGTTCGTACCAGTCATTGGCAGCAGAGAACTGGAAGGAAAGACGACCAAAGGAGGAATTGGCTTTGGGGGTGACCAGTGAGATATACCTGCTGGAACGTGTGCTACGAGTGGGTGCTGCTATGTTAATGACATGTTTGGTTAAGTAGTTTTCTTCTGTTAGTCTATAATTATCTGTTTTAACTGACTACTGAAATCTTTTAACTTCTTAAAAACAGACCTTTGACCTGTTTAAGTGCCGATGGCTAAGGCCACTGATTTAGCTGCAGTCTGAGAATATTTAATGACCTTGTTGACAGAACAGTTGTCTGCTGATAGTGGATGAAGGGCCTTATCCGAGGAGTCCAGGCAGACTTTTTCTATGTTGGAGGTTGTCTCCCTGTTGCAACATGTATGAAATCTAATTGATTTATGATTGACTATATCGGCAACTACTCCTCTTTTATTCAGGGGTTGGGAACCAAAATTTCCAATCATTCCGTTCTGAACAGAACTCCTATAATATAATAAAGTTCTGAACCGGGTCAAATCCACCCAAAAGTAATGGTTTATTTAGTTCCTTTTCGTAGTTTTTTTAAACTTGTGAAATCAACATTATTTTACATTCAGCTCATTCATTTACTCCACCAATAAGCGTGGATAGAGAAGCTTGCTACGGAACAGGTGAGCAAGTAGTTTACATGTTGTTTGATTGGGCATACAAGTGCATGTGCGACTGAAATTTCATGAGTGGTGAGAGCGAGAAAAAGGGGTGAACTTTTAGGGGGCTTGAAGTTCTGAACATCATGGCATGACTTGGAATGTGTTTAGGCTATTACTAGCATCAGCACTTCACTGAATTACATCATTATATACTAGATATTATGCATATATTTTAAACAAAAAATATTATTAAACGGTTCTCAAGATTTTAAAATAACGGTTCTGTTCCGGAACACTGGAGATTGAACACTCGTTGTCAATTCTGTTTCTGTTCCTCGAAAAATGTTGCTCTTTTACCTTTTTTTGGTGCTGTTCCCTGAACCGGTTCTAACCCCTGCTTTTATTCACTTGACAATCCCCTTTACAGTGTGTGTGTGTGTGTGTGTGTGTGTGTGTGTGTGTGTGTGTGTGTGTGTGTGTGTGTGTGTGTGTGTGTGTGTCAGGGTTTCTGTTCGGAAAATGTGACAGCGGACATTTGACCGGCAACATTTTAATTGACCAGATATTTGAGAAATGTACCGGACCAATATCCACTAAGTGCGTAACCTGATTAGGGCGTCTACCCACGGTGCTCAGAGTGACAGAAACCACTTTTAGAATATGGTAACTCGTATTAACAGAACATACAAGTCGAGGATGCAACGATGTGCGGTCCTTCTTACTGAATTCTAAATGCAATTCACGGGAAAACTTTTGTTTTGAACAGTCATCCAACTCGGAATTCCAACGCGGGCCTCTTGCTAGAGCTCCGACTTTCAAACCTGAAGATCACGGATGTCATGATTTGACCTCGTATTTTCAGAGTTCCCAGGTGCAGCAGCACCTCTTGCGAGTTCTGACAGATTTTCCACTCAAAGGCTCTGTATCTGTATGCGTGTTATAAATAAGATACAACGAATATACTGTACACACGCACATATTAAATTTCACTAGATTATGCAAATTAACCCATAGACCGCATGCCCAGTCAAACGCATTTCCATCTGCAAAAAAATAAAATGAACTTGTTCAAACAAAAGCCTGCTATTACCGGCTAACGGAAACCCTGGGGTGTATGTGTGTGAGGTTTCTGTTGCCGTGTGTGTACACTAGCCTAAAAGTGAGTGTTCGGTCTGGTTTAAACATGGGTGTATTCATTACGCTGATTCTGTTGCAAAAATGTTTTGCAAACAAAACTTCACTCCAAACGCTGTTGAGTTGCATTTCGTTCTTAAACGGAAATTGCAGTTCAGTCGTGTCACTCTTAAAAATTTTTTCTTGCGTCTGGAAGAAGTTGGATGTGACCCCAGTGACTTCCCTCCACTATCAAGCAGGGTTTCCCAAACTCAGTCCTGCCCCCCCCCCATTCATTTATAGATTGGCAGCTGGAGCCAAACACTTTTCGGATTGGAATGGCAACGCGTGGAAATCATAACATTTAAATCAACTACAACTTCCGTTTAAGAACCCAACATATCTTATATCACGTTGAAGAAATGTTTTGCAACAGAACCGGCACAAAAGAATACACCCAGTGTGTGTGTGTGTGTGTGTGTTCGCTCAGCCTCACCTGCCATCGCAGTGTGTGAAGCACAGGTCCATGCTGTGTCGAGTGAGGAATGTGCTCCGGTCCAGGGGGAACTCCACACTAGACGGATGGGGAATGGGCTCACACAGCACTGTCATGAAGCTGCCTGCAGGAGGTGATGAATCCTCGCCACTGCAGCACACACGCATGTGGCCTGTACAGTGCAGCACCTGGGGGCCACAGACTGCAGTAAGATAACAATGGCTATCCATATATACTTACAGGGCACATGAATGGGCATCAGGACCCATGTGAAAGTAGTAGAGCAGGGATGGGGGACACAAATCTGAACTCATCATAAGGGGCTGCAGTTGCTCGTTTTATTTTGTGTGGGAATTGATACGAGGGTCTTTAAACTAAAATGGGGGCCACGTGTAGCCCATCTCTGTTGTAGTGTCAACTCAGGGCAGACGGACTATGTTAAGCAACATTCACAGTGACTTGAAGCTAGACATGCCCTGTTAGAAGAAAGTGAAAACATTTAAAGGATTCTTCAATAGAAGAGTAAGGCTCCCATCCCGAATGGCACCCTATTCCCTATAAAGTGCACTGCTTTAGACCAGAGCTCTGGCACAGACCAACTAACTGAAAGATGGAGAGGTACTGGAATGACAGTGTTAAATTGGGATGTGGCACCCTTGTAACATGGCCAAGAGTGAGAACACAGACTCACCCCAATAACACACCTCTACTGGAGTCCAGAGCATAATTGAGTCAAGGCTTTCTGACCGTCATGGTCTCTGATGGACCCCTGCCCTGTGTGTCGGTGTACACTTGTTTTCCTATCTTATCAGTACCCCAACGTCCTAACAACTCACCCATATGTCCTGACAAGGTAGGAAACAGCAACTTGGGCTACATATGAATCTCACTGAATGGTGAAAGACGGCCCTAATAGGGTTGGGCGGTATCCAGATGTTCATACCATCCTGTACCATTCCGGGGTATTACCGCTAGCGCCCCCTAGTGTGCACCATTTCTCTCCATAGCGGACACAAGATAAATGTTAACAAGCGGACATCAACTAGTGTTCCAGCTCAACCAACGTTCTTTTGCCGTTTTTCAGCCTTGGGTGAATTTTGACTCGTTCTATTGTCCAGCCTAACAGCAGGAATCTTGATCAAGGAGGGGACTCGTCTCTGCTGTAAATCTCGCAAGCTAGCAACTTACCAAACCAAATGTATAGCTGGAGAACATTTATTTGGCACATCCTAGATAGTCAAATGTATAGTTAGTTAGAAGATAATTAGCTAGCAAACAGTTGTGAGTTTCAAGTGTAACTTGATAACCTCTCTGTGGATCGATCGGCACGTCACAATGCTTCCATTTGCTCTGTGTGCTCTTTGCAAACCAATATACCACGTGACTGACTCAATCAACTGCTTGGGGAACGACTTCATAATGAAACAGGCAAAATGAAGAACGCCATCTGCTTCATATATTAACCTAGTGCACAAGTTGACAGCAGGTACAGTGCATTCGGAAAGTATTAAGACCCCTTGACCTTTTATGTTACAGCCTTATTTTAAAATTATTAAATAAAAATCGTCATCAATCTATACCCCATAATGACAAAGCGAAAACAGAGTTTTAGAAATGTTTACATAAATATTCAGACCCTTTGCATTGAGACTCAAAATTGAGCTCAGGTTCATCCTGTTTCCATTGATCATCCTTGAGATGTTTCTACAACTTGGGAGTTCACCGGTGGTAAATACATTTGATTGGACATGTTTTGGAAAGGCACAGACCTGTCTATATAAAGGTCTAACAGTTGACAGTGCATGTCAGAGCAAAACTCAAGCCATGAAGTCGAAGGAATTGTCCGTAGTTCTCCGAGACAGGATTATGTCGAGGCACAGATCTGGGGAAGGGTACCAAAAAATGACTGCAGCATTGAAGGTCCCCAAGAAAACGGTGGCCTCCATAATTCTGAAATCTAAGAAGTTTGGAACCAACAAGAATACCTAGAGCTGACCGCCCGGCCAAAACTGAGAAATCGGGGTCGAAGGACCTTGGTCAGGGAGGTGACCAAGAACCTGATGGTCACTCTGACAGAGCTCCAGAGTTCCTGTGTGGAGATGGGAGAACCTTCCATAAGGACAACCATCTCTGCAGCACTCTACCAATCAAGCCTTTATGGTAGAGTGGCCAGACGGAAGCCACTCCTCAGTAAAAGGCACATGACAGCCCGCTTGGAGTTTGCCAAAAGGAACCTAAAGGACTCTCAGACCATGAGAAAAAAAAAAGATTCTCTGGTCTAATGAAACCAAGATTGAACTCTTTGGCCTGAATGCCAAGCGTCACATCTGGAGGATTCTTGGGGGCAAACGTACCTTCCAGGTGGCAGACTTTATGTTGACAGTGCGCCCTCTACTAGTCAGAGTGCTCTTCATCCTAAGGAAGAAGTTAATCTCTGTGTGTTGCTGCGCTGGTTTCTTCTTGGACAAACCTGGGTTGGAGAGATGGTAGAGTTGGAACCTATGTGAGCATGCATGATGAACATAGACACACACACATATGCATGCAGTCACTCACACACACACACACACACACACACACACACACACACACACACACACACACACACACACACACACACACACACACACACACACACACACACACGTATGAATGCACACACACAAACATACAAAGGGTGGTTTGTCTCACCTGGCCTAGGCGCCAGGAGATCCCGTAGCTCCTCTTGGTCACATGGGTGGACAAAGTCATACACACTCTGACCCAGCAACTCCAGCTAGACAACAGAATAACAATACAACCATGTCAATACAATACCACACAGGCCCCTTCCCATGAATTACAGATTCTGAAAAGCTACAGTGCAGGTTCTCTCAAAATACTAAGTCAGAGAATATCACACCAGGTGCTTTGTAGCTTGTATTTGCTAACTTCTACAAACAGGAGGATGTCTGCATTTTCTTGGCAATCCAACCAGACTCTTAGATTTGTTCTGCAGAGTAATCTATGGCACCATTAACTTTTAGCTTCCACTTCACTATTGTGGGATGATTGTTTGTAATGACTGTTGATTGTATTATTACATGGCTACACTTCAATTTGTTAAAAAAAATATAATACATATAAAGTTAAGAAAAGTGGAATATACAGTGCCTTGCGAAAGTATTCGGCCCCCTTGAACTTTGCGACCTTTTGCCACATTTCAGGCTTCAAACATAAAGATATAAAACTGTATTTTTTTGTGAAGAATCAACAACAAGTGGGACACAATCATGAAGTGGAACGACATTTATTGGATATTTCAAACTTTTTTAACAAATCAAAAACTGAAAAATTGGGCGTGCAAAATTATTCAGCCCCTTTACTTTTAGTGCAGCAAACTCTCTCCAGAAGCCCAGTGAGGATCTCTGAATGATCCAATGTTGACCTAAATGACTAATGATGATAAATACAATCCACCTGTATATAATCAAGTCTCCGTATAAATGCACCTGCACTGTGATAGTCTCAGAGGTCCGTTAAAAGCGCAGAGAGCATCATGAAGAACAAGGAACACACCAGGTAGGTCCGAGATACTGTTGTGAAGAAGTTTAAAGCCGGATTTGGATACAAAAAGATTTCCCAAGCTTTAAACATCCCAGGGAGCACTGTGCAAGCGATAATATTGAAATGGAAGGAGTATCAGACCACTGCAAATCTACCAAGACCTGGCCGTCCCTCTAAACCTTCAGCTCATACAAGGAGAAGACTGATCAGAGATGCAGCCAAGAGGCCCATGATCACTCTGGATGAACTGCAGAGATCTACAGCTGAGGTGGGAGACTCTGTCCATAGGACAACAATCAGTCGTATATTGCACAAATCTGGCCTTTATGGAAGAGTGGCAAGAAGAAAGCCATTTCTTAAAGATATCTATAAAAAGTGTTGTTTAAAGTTTGCCACAAGCCACCTGGGAGACACACCAAACATATGGAAGAAGGTGCTCTGGTCAGATGAAACCAAAATCGAACTTTTTGGCAACAATGCAAAACGTTATGTTTGGCGTAAAAGCAACACAGCTCATCACCCTGAACACACCATCCCCACTGTCAAACATGGTGGTGGCAGAATCATGGTTTGGGCCTGCTTTTCTTCAGCAGGGACAGGGAAGATGGTTAAAATTGATGGGAAGATGGATGGAGCCAAATACAGGACCATTCTGGAAGAAAACCTGATGGAGTCTGCAAAAGACCTTCCAACAAGACAATGATCCAAAACATAAAGCAAAATCTACAATGGAATGGTTCAAAAATAAACATATCCAGATGTTAGAATGGCCAAGTCAAAGTCCAGACCTGAATCCAATCGAGAATCTGTGGAAAGAACTGAAAACTGCTGTTCACAAATGCTCTCCATCCAACCTCACTGAGCTCGAGCTGTTTTGCAAGGAGGAATGGGAAAAATTTTCAGTCTCTCGATGTGCAAAACTGATAGAGAAATACCCCAAGCGACTTACAGCTGTAATCGCAGCAAAAGGTGGCGCTACAAAGTATTAACTTAAGGGGTCTGAATAATTTTGCACCCAATTTTTCAGTTTTTGATTTGTTAAAAAATGTCATTCCACTTCATGATTGTGTCCCACTTGTTGTTGATTCTTCACAAAAAAAATACAGTTTTATATCTTTATGTTTGAAGCCTGAAATGTGGCAAAAGGTCGCAAAGTTCAAGGGGGCTGAATACTTTCGCAAGGCACTGTATGTATGTATGTATGTATATGTACACACACACACACACACACACACACACACACACACACACACACACACACACACACACACACACACACAAAATTCTGTAGAATTTGAGGGTTCTCAGAGACAACCTATTCTGAAAGAAGAAAAGGAAGCACATATATGGAGCACATACACTATATATACAATAGTACGTGGGCAACCCTTCAAATGAGTGGATTTGGCTATTTTAGCTACCCCCATTGCTGACAGGTGTATAAAATTGAGCACACAGCTATGCAATCTCCATAAACAAACATTGACAGTAGATTGAAAGTCACTGAACTTTTCAGTAAGGCCAAAGTGGCACCGTCATAGGATACCACCTTTCCAACAAGTCAGTCTGTCAAATGTCTGCCCTGGTCAACTAAGTGATGTTAATATGAAGTGGAAACATCTAGGAGCAACAACGGCTCAGCCATGAAGTGGTAGGCCACACACGCTCACAGAACGGGACCGTCGGGTGCTGAAGGTTGCAAAGTGTGAAAACCATCTGTCCTTGTTTGCAACACTCACTACCGAGTTCCAAACTGCCTCCGGAAGCAACGTCAGTACAAGAACTGTTCATCTGGAGATTCATGAAATGGGTTTCCTTGGCCAAGCAGCCACACACAAGCTTAAGATCACTATACACAATGTCAAGCGTTGGCTGGAGTGGTGTAAAGCGTTCTCTGGAGTGATGAATCACGCTTCATCTGGCAGTCCCATGGACGAATCTGGGTTTGGCGGATGCTAGGTGAACGCTACCTGCCCGAAATGCAAAGTGCCAATTGTAAAGTTTGGTGGAGGAGGAATAATGGTCTGGGGCTGTTTTCATGGTTTGGGCTTGGCCCCCTAGTTCCACTGAAGGGACATTAACGCTACAGCATACAATGACATTCTAGACCAGACATGGGCAAACTACGGCCCGCGGGCCACATACGGCCCGTTAGGCTTTTTAATCCGGCCCGCCGAACTTGTCCAAATTATAGTAAAAACCTCCTTTTTTCCCCTTTCCCTGCAATGCCCACGTTTCCCCAATAGATGGCGCACTCAAAACACATTGACCGTTGTTGGAGTGGTGCGTATTTCTCTTTATTTCACTTTAATTTTCACTTCGTTTCACGTCACCATTAAGCCCTTCTGTGAAAATGAGCGGACCAAAGAGAAGGAAAGTGGACAGCGAATGCAGAGTGTTTAATAAGGAGTGGACAACAAAATACTTCTTCACTGAAGTCCGATCAACGGCTGTATGTCTGATATGCCAAGAAGCTGTTGCGGTTTTCAAAGAGTACAATATCAGCCGTCACTTTGCCACGAAGCATGCAAACTATGCTAGCAAGCAGTCAACACAAGAACGGGCGGCTACTGCTCAGAGGTTGGCAGCTAATTTACAGAGTCAACAGAACTTTTTTCACTGACAAACTGCAATTCAAGAGTCAAGTACCAAGGCAAGTTATTTGCTGGCATTCAAATTAGCAAAGGCTAGCAAGCCTTTCTCCGAAGGGGAGTTTTTGAAAGAGTGCATGGTAGAGACAGCAGGTCTCTTGTGTCCGGAGAGCAAAGCCAAGTTTGAAAAAATCAGTTTAGCACGCAGGACAGTGACTCGCCGCGTGGAACTGATTGACGAAGATATAGTCAGCGAGTTAAACAAAAAGGCGGAGTCCTTTAAGTTATATTCACTAGCACTGGATGAAAGTAACGACATAAAAGACACTGCTCAGCTCCTAATTTTTATCCGAGGGATTAACGACAGTTTTGAGATAACGGAGGAGCTTTTGAGCATGGAATCACTGAAAGGGAAAACGCGAGGAGAGGACTTATATGAACAGGTGTCTGCTGTCATCGAGAGAATGAAGCTACCTTGGAGTAAACTTGCCAATGTCACCACGGATGGATCACCAAATTTAACTGGAAAAAACATCGGGCTGCTGAAAAGAATCCAGGATAAAGTGAAAGAAGAAAACCCTGACCAGGATGTTATTTTACTTCACTGCATCATTCATCAGGAGTCTCTGTGTAAGTCTGTATTGCAGCTTAATCACGTCGTGGATCCAGTTGTAAAACTTGTTAACTTCATACGAGCAAGGGGACTTAATCATCGTCAGTTCATTACGTTCCTGGAAGAAACTAATGCGGATCACCAGGACCTACTTTACCACTCTCGCGTCCGCTGGTTAAGTTTGGGGAAAGTGTTTCAACGAGTCTGGGAGCTCAAAGACGAGATTAGCTCATTTTTTAATTTAATGGGGAAATCCAAAGAATTCCCCGAGCTGAGCGACACAAACTGGCTTTGTGACTTTGCGTTTGCTGTGGACATATTTTCACACATGAATGAGCTGAACGTGAAGCTACAGGGGAAAGATCAGTTTGCGCACGACATGTACACAAATGTGAGAGCCTTCAAATCCAAGCTGGTTTTATTCTCCAGGCAAATGTCAAACAAATCTTTCGCACATTTCCCCACACTAGCCGTGCAGAAAGAGGCCGCCCGAAATGCGAAGAAATACTGCAAATCACTGGACGATCTGCACAGAGAATTTTGCCGTCGGTTCTGTAATTTTGAAAAAATTGACAAGTCACTTCAACTGGTGTCCTGTCCCCTGTCACAAGACCCCGAATCAGCACAGCAGGAGCTGCAATTGGAACTGATCGATCTTCAGTCTGACTCAGTCTCAAAGGAGAAGTTCAAGTCTCTTAAACTGAATGACTTTTACGCTTCACTTAACGAGACCGCGTTTCCAAACCTCCGGAGGAAGGCGCAGAAGATGCTGGTGTTGTTTGGCTGGACCTACGTGTGTGAGCAGACGTTTAGCGTCATGAAAATCAACAAAGCCCATCACAGATCCAAGTTAACTGACCAACACCTCAGATCTGTCCTGAGAATTGCCACAACAAAACTAACTCCAGACTTTGATGCACTGGCAAAAAAGGGAGACCAACAACACTGTTCCCACTGAAATGGTGAGTTTTTCTGCTGTGTTATGAAAAAATGCATATGGAAAGTTTGGAAGTGCGTCTTTTAATTAAGAGCAATGCGCATTTACGCACAGCAGCGGTACAGTAGCTTAATTAACACGCCGCACATCGCTCTTAATTTAAATGTACATTTTCAGCTGCAGGTAGGATATTTAACACAGCCTATGTCTGTGTGCTTGGCAACGATACACGTGTACTGTTTGCGCGTGAAGGCGAGGGCGTCCGTGGCGAGTTTGTAGAGCGCGCGGTCAAGACAATCCATCCATGATTTTGCGGAGTTTAACACAAGTAGATATTATTGAGCTTGAGTATTTCGTTGTGTAATAATATGTTTTGAATGTTGAAAGTGATTCCATTTTTCAATAAATGTTGATTTCTTTAACTTTGCACCTTCGATTGAAACTTATTAAAAACAGACGCAATCTTGATAAATCACAGTGCGTATGTTATTTTAATCTATTTACATTTCCTCCTCCCAGTATCTGCGAAATAGTATGTAAATGCCATATCTTGCATATTCCTTGAGACCAATTTATTAACTGATGAGGGCTATTTTTCACATTTGAAAGACAGTTAATAAATTGGGTTGTAGTGTTCTTACTGTGCTATGAGGTTTGCACACACTACATTTAATGCTTTAGTATATCCGGCCCAAACACTCCCTCCAAATGCTCCTGGCCCGGCCCCTCTGTCAAATTTTAGAACCCATTGTGGCCCGCGAGTCAAAAAGTTTGCCCACCTCTGTTCTAGACGATTCTGTGCTTCCAATTCTATGGCAACAGTTTGGGGATTTCCTGTTTCAGCATGAAAATGCCCCCGTGCACAAAGCGAGGTCCATACAGAAATGGTTTGCCAATATTGGTCTGGAATAACTTAACTGGCCTACACAGAGCCCTGACCTCAACCCCATCAAACACCTTCGGGATGAATTGGAACGCTGATTGCGAGCCAGGCCTTATTGCCCAACATCAGTGCCCGACCTCACTAATGCTTTTGTGGCTGAATGGAAGCAAGTCCTCGCAGCAATGTTCCAACATCTAGTGGAAAGTCTTCCCAGAAAAGTAGAGGCTGTTATAGCATCAAAGGGGCGACCAACTCCATATTAATGCCCTTGATTTTAGAATGAGATGTTCGACGAGCAGGAAGTGTATCATGTCAGCATTCTACTAAGTTTTTAACTGATTCATTCTACCTGACTATACTCAATAGAACTTTGTGGATACAGCCTGATTGTAAACACATGGGAACAACGCACAACAGCAGTGGAATTGTAAACGGCTATAGTACTACTATATGCAATTAGACAGATGCTTTTTATTCAAAAGAGATTCAGAACAGTGAGTGCATTCATTTTCATATGGATCGCCCCAGTGGGAATCGAACCCATGACCCAGACGTTGCCAGGAACATGGGGCTGTATGTACCTGTGGGATGCCCAGGTGTTTGCTGACGCTGTCACCCAGGTAAATCATATCCCCCTCCTCGGTCATCACCAGGATGAAACCTGCCAGCGCCCGGGGGTAGAACCCATCCACCGTGTCCTCGTCCCCATCTGTGACGCGCTCCTCACTCGTGTCCCCTACAATGACATAAAACACACGTCATTAGAAAACACACCCCATGTCATATCAGAACCTGCTTGGCCTGGACTACCACCATCTTGGGAGTTGGTTACTACATGGAAAGTAATAAAGAAAGTAGGCCTGGCTCTCTCAACCAGTCACAGTACAGGACATGGACATACAGTGGGGCAAAAAAGTATTTGGTCAGCCACCAATTGTGCAAGTTCTCCCACTTAAAAAGATGAGGCCTGTAAATACACTTCAACTATGACAGACAAAATGAGAAGAAAAAAAAAATCCAGAAAAATCACACTGTAGGATTTTTTATGAATTTATGGTGGAAAATAAGTATTTGGTCAATAACAAAAGTTTCTCAATACTTTGTTATATACTCTTTGTTGGCGATGACAGAGATCAAACGTTTTCTGTAAGTTTTTTGTAAGGTTTTCACACACTGTTGCTGGTATTTTGGCCCATTCCTCCATGCAGATCTCCTCTAGAGCAGTGATGTTTTCGGGCTGTTGCTGGGCAACACAGACTTTCAACTCCCTCCAAAGAGTTTCTATGGGGTTGAGATCTGGAGACTGGCTAGGCCACTCCAGGACCTTGAAATGCTTTTTACGAAACCACTCCTTCGTTGCCCGGGCGGTGTGTTTGGGATCATTGTCATGCTGAAAGACCCAGCCACGTTTCATCTTCAATGCCCTTGCTGATGGAAGGAGGTTTTCACTCAAAATCTCACGAAACATGGCCCCATTCATTCTTTCCTTTACACGGATCAGTTTCCACCCCCATGCTTCACAGTAGATACGTTCTTTGGATGCAACTGAGCATTCTTTGTCCTCCAAACACAACGAGTTGAGTTTTTACCAAAAAGTTATATTTTGGTTTCATCTGACCATATGACATTCTCCTGGATCTTCTGGATCATCCAAATGCTCTCTAGCAAATTTCAGACAGGTCTGGACATGTACTGGCTAAAGCAGGGGGACACGTCTGGCACTGCAGGATTTGAGTCCCTGGCGGCGTAGTGTGTTACTGATGGTAGGCTTTGTTACTTTGGTCCCAGTTCCCTGCAGGTCATTCACTAGGTCCCCCCGTGTGGTTCTGGGATTTTTACTCACCGTTCTTGTGATCATTTTGACCCCACGGGGTGAGATCTTGCGTGGAGCCCCAGATCGAGGGAGATTATCAGTGGTCTTGTATGTCTTCCATTTCCTAATAATTGCTCCCACAGTTGATTTCTTCAAACCAAGCTGCTTACCTATTACAGATTCAGTCTTCCCAGCCTGGTGCAGGTCTACAATTTTGTTTCTGGTGTCCTTTGACAGCTCTTTGGTCTTGGCCATAGTGGAATTTGGAGTGTGACTGTTTGAGGTTGCGGACAGGTGTCTTTCATACTGATAACAAGTTCAAACAGGTGCCATTAATACAGGTAACGAGTGGAGGACAGAGGAGCCTCTTAAAGAAGAAGTTACAGGTCTGTGAGAGCCAGAAATCTTGCTTGTTTGTAGGTGACCAAATACTTATTTTCCACCATAATTTCCAAATAAATTCATAAAAAATCCTACAATGTGATTTTCTGGATTTTCTTTTCTTTGTCTTCTTTATCTGTCATAGTTGAAGTGTACCTATGATGAAAATTACAGGCCTCTCATCTTTTTAAGTGGGAGAACTTGCACAATTGGTAGCTGACTAAATACTTTTTTGCCCCACTGTAACTGGCCAATGGGAGCCCACCTGAGCGGAGGTGGTGCATGCGAAGGAAGCTGAGCGTCACCCTCATGATGGCGGCCTTGTCCAGGTCGGCGGAGACTCTGCGGGGTAGGGGCAGGGTGTGGGCCAACTTGTAGAACAGCTCCGTCTCCAGACTCCGCCTGCAGCGCGCCGCATCCCGGGAACGCACCTTCCGCTGATCTGTACTTGACCTGGATAGAGGGAAGAGGGAGAAGGAAAAAAACGTGAGGAATTGATAAGATAGGAAGAGAAGTAGAAGAAAAGACCAAGGCATACTGAGGAGGTGTTCATTCAGGAAGATAAATCCTTTGAGATTTCTTGACATCCCTGCGCTCACAAATGTAATCGAATTTTCCAATGTGTGAAATTCTAACCAATCAAAGGACTAAAACCCGTTAAAACAGATTTCAATATATTTTTTCTGTGAAGTCAGTCATTGGGTCCACAATGCCAAACTAGATATTTAACATCCACTTCGTATCTACAGTGTAATATCCACTTCCTTCTCAGACACCAAACAAAATTCTAATTTCAAACATTGGTTTAATACTCTTCATTATCAAACTTCCCTGACCTTTTTACTCTCGCAATCACACCTCCATAACCCAATAAGCAAATATTCAAACTCACACATACAAACAGATGGAACCAAATGTATTTCCTAAATGGTTTCCGCTTTGATTCAGCATGTAGGGGCCACCATTTGTAGTTTACGTGTTCACCAAGTCACACTATGCCTGGAAGGGAGAAGGGAAACGATCCTACCTAAACCACAGCCCTCAATCTCCTCTTACCCCCCTCCCATGATTTCCTCCCTCGCTCCACGGTGACACAGGCAGGCTCTGTTAACTTGTTTATGGCATCTGACCCCAATAGTCTCAAAGAGCTACTGAGATTGTGCCCATTTCTTTCCCCCTGGCTTTTCACAGGAAGTTTAAAACAGATGCGATGTGTATCTAGATGTATGACTGCAGGCTGGGTGAAATGGTTCAGGAATTCTCCCCAATCTGTGTTTATCCAAAGAAAATGTAATTGATTATATAATAACTGTAACAGATCCTTACCAGCTGAGGTAATATGAAGTGAGTCATGAGTTGTCATTGGCCAGGGTGTGACAGAATGTGCTCGGTTTGATTTGAACATGGTCAGATTTATAAGTGTTGTCAAAGAATTAGCCTAAGTAACAGGCAACATAAGGGCACATCCACGGTAATGGAATTGCACTGAGATTCAGATTTTTCACAAAAAAAGGAATGCTAAACTAAAAACATTGATTTCAAAGTTTAACAAACCACACAACTCCATCCACAATAACTACTTTTAACAATTTACCGTGAACATATTACAAACAAAAAAAACATTACTGGAAGAACTGTGCAGATGCAAAGTTTGGTAACAGAAGTTTGGTAAAAATCTCCCTTTTTATGTGACCACGTTTTTCAAAATAATTTTCTCAGAATTAAGATTCAAAAGGTGCAGAACTACAGTAAGTAAAGTGGATTTACACCCGGGTAACAGAAATGTGGTAACAGAATTCCATCATGGGTCCCTGATCTGTACCACACAGAAATGCATAATTATGGATGCCATTCTCTTCATGGTGATGCCTACAAAATATGTACACAAAATGTGCAATATCCTCCTTCGCATATTTGGGTATTATTCTACACACTGGCTATTATTTTAATGCCATCCACTACCAAACAAATATGGTTGGTCCAGACCGGACATAATCTTAACCAATCATAGAAGTCTCTGTTTCACAAGTTTGGACATCAAAGTACAGCTCAGTAGAATACAGTACAGTGTGGGACTGATTTCTTCATTCCGCTCCCGCTGCTTTTCATTCCACGCCCGCCCGCTCCCACTGATGTCTTGTCCGACTCCCACCTCCTCCCGCAAGAACTGGTCCTGAACCCGACCACAGTCCCACAAGGTTATTTTATGTGTATGTGAGGCAGCTTGATTAACAGTCCTGGTCTTTAGTTTTGAACAGTTTGGGCTACAGATGAGCGGTTTTCTGCATTGTTATGGTGCAACCAGGGACACAAACCATGCTCCGTTTGTTTCTATAGCAGAGGCTATGCCCAAAGCCATACATAAAGGAATAAATTACTTTGGCTAAGCCTAATCAGACTTTCCTGTGCTAATTGTTTTCAAAGACAAAGTAAAATAATCCAAATGACTCATGATGTGTGCCCCTCAAATGATACATTTGTAACAGCCTGAGCGCACTGGACCTGAAACAAGGGTACAGATGCAACCATGTGCCATTTAATGTATCTGACCGACACTAGTGCTCCCAAGTCAAAATTCCATGTGCATTCCACGTCTACAAATGAGTTTCTTTAAAAAAAAATGTCTAATCAAGATTAGGAAAAGTTTCATGGCACACTTAAGAGTTACTCAAGGCACACCAGTGGGCATCGGAAAACCGGTTAGGAACCATCGGCCCATCATACCTAGGAAGTTAATTTCCATGGAAAAACAACCATGTGATTCTCCGCCCATGCATATAGCCTACAGCAGGGCTTTCCAACCCCATTCCTGGAGACCTACTGGAAGGTAGGTTTTTAGCTCCAACCCTAATCTAGCGCACCTGATCATAATCAATAGCTGGTTGATAAACTGAATCAGGTTAGTTCCAACTGGGGTTAAATCCTACAGGAGGGTAGCTCTCCAGGAACAGGGTTGGAGAGGCCTGGCCTAGTTATTTAACTGAGAACATGCATGGGCACATTTGATCTTACACACCCAACACAAAAAAAGAGATTATGTAAGCAACTGAACTTGAAGAATAATTATCCTATGAGAGTTTGTGAATAGTGCGACAGGGGTGCTTTAATACAATCGATTACACACAAAAAAATTAAACAAAGACAACCGTTCAAAATAATCTGCAGGACTAAAAGATCTGACCATGTCAAAGTTGTCCGTCTGACCGCCCGCTCCCAGCATGAAAGAAATGCTACCGAATGGCAATGCTCTCTGTAGGGACCCGCAGGTCCCGTGGGATTCAACGCTCTACAGTACAGCAGGGAACAGAACAGTAGAGTTCAGTTCAGTCAAGTGGAGTATAGCTCAGTAAAGTACATTAAAGTTCAGTACATTAGTGTACACAACTCTAGTGTACTCCTGTGTGCTGTACTGAACTCTACTATTCTTCCTTACTGTACAGTACTAAACTTTTCTTGAATGTACTGTACTATACCACACTGTGCACTACTGTACTGTAATGTACTGTCCAAACTTGTGAAACATAGACATCTATGATTGGTTCAGATTTGGTCAGGTCCAAATTTTAACCAATCACTGACTTCTAGATTTGGGGCAAATTAAAACCAGATTAATTAATTAAATTAATTTATCAACCGTGCGTAAATGTCTTCTGGCGTACGTGAAGATTCTAGGATTTTCATGTGCCACAAATTGGGATTTATCAAACTGTCATATGCAACATACACACATGTTTTCATTGATAAATCAGAACCATATTATATTTGCGCTCTTGTGAACGAGCGTTACAACCCCCCTGAATAATGCACCTTTTATGGTAAGGAAAACGCCCTCATTTGCTGTATGATTTGGAATTGTTTGAACTAGGCCATGTTACTTTCTAATAAAGCACAATGGCAAATTTGATTACATTTCTGTAGAGGTGTGGCCAGAATGTTTTCATATTTTACAGTCACCTTTCCCAAACACACTGGCCACGCATTTTGCACAATTGATTGTTATTCAAACAATTTAAAAGTAAATGCTACAGCCCACACTATGCAAAATAACATTTTGTTTGTCAATAGATGATTGTGTTTCCATCTTCTGCCTTGATATAGGCTATGATGTCACACTCGTATCTCACAGCAATACTGCAGCCGGCCCATACTGTCCCATAATGTACTTGTTGCTGTTGAAGTAACAGTTGTTGTGTTGAAGGGGTCAGAGTGCATTGCCTGCAAGGCCCTGACTGCTGCTTGGTCAGTTCATTGGAGCCAGATCCTTTTAACTCCTGGGATCTTTATAGCTCAGTGACTGGTATGCTGGGGTGGGGGAGGGGTATTTGAGTGAGCTGGAGCCTCTCAGCCAGCCTGTTCGTCAGCTTTTTTACATGATTAAAGAGTGCAAGATATTTTGTGAATCTATCTTACAATTGTTTTAATTGTAGGGGTTGGAAAAAGTCTATATCAAAGAATGTCATTTTGGCCATAAAAATACTGTCTTAAGTTACAGGAATGAAAAGATTTTATACAATTTGATAGAGATTTTTGACACCTAAAGAACACTTGGGCCTTGTTACAGTTAAACATTTATACAGACAGATTATGAGATATCTGCTCCCTTTTCTGTGCACATGTTGACAAGATGTTGGGGAATCACTGAAGTGGAATATTGACCCACTGAGCTTGCCTTATGACTCAAACTGAATTTTTCCACTGCTCTATGTTCACTACATACTTCAATTTGAGACTACCATCGTTGAAGTCATTTGTGGTGATGTCAAAAGGAGGGGTATTGTACAAAACAAAGTAATCAGGGATTGGATCATCTCTAACCAGTGTATCAAAGCCAATGACAAATTTTCAAAATGCCGCTTTATCCACGTGTGTTCTTGCTCTGGCCCAACCCATCGGTTTCTGGGACCAATCAGGATGGTTAGAATGTTTTTGTGTTCTAGAAATCGTCTGGGAGGTACTCCGATCCAGACTCATTGCGGAGAAGAAACTAATGTCCATGGGTGTGGCAAGGAGTTTGGGTAGCCAGGCAACCACTGAGCATTTCTAAATAGTCTTTTCATGTACAGCTCAAGAAAGAAACAAGGCATTTTGTTATATTTCAATGTAATATTGGGATGTAAACTCAAACTTAAATATATTTAAATTTGTATTTGACATGGTATATGTGTCTTCAATTGAAGCCCATACTGTGTGAGATGTATACTTTTGAAAAGGTAAAGATTTGTTTAAGACTACCAAACACTGTGAACCTGTCTAAGCCCTCCGCAGAAACACGATAGAGTCCTATAAAAAGGTGTTTTGTTCAGGAATAGTTCAGTCAAAATGTATATTTGGGTCTAATTATCTTGACATAGAGTTGTGTTAACAATGCTGCACTGCAAGCTGAAAATTCCCCCCCAAAAAATATTGTTGTGGATTTGTCACCATGGGCTTTCAGTTCAGACAACTCAAGGGAAATCTACCCAAATATACATTTTGACTGAACTAGGCCTCTCTTTAACCTTTTGACAAATATTTATCTTCGATAATAAAAACAAAAAGTTAGCTTCCAAAGGGTTCCAAAACCATAGATCGCAAGCAAGGGGTATCAACATTTAGATAGAGCATTTGGGCAGCATCAGACCATTTCCCACACCCGGCATATAAGTAGCCTACATGGAATGACCCAATGCAATGCAACTGGAGTCATGATAAGGGCAAGATTGATGATATTGAGGTGTGTGAATTGGGTAGGCTCAATCCTATCCTGAATTATAGTTAATCCCTCAACCAAAACTATGTATCAAAATAAATACTTAAATATGCTCAACGTGTTCTACAACAAATAAAATAAGGTTGTCTAATAATTGTTGGACTATTTACAAAGCCAATATCTAAACGCAGTGACAAATAGGTGTCATGGCCATTGGGGGGCACAAGCCCCCGCAGAGTTGTCATGTGTAAAAAAATATATATATTATATATAAAGGATAATAACATTTGTCTGTAATACTACTAGCCATAGTTTTTATCAAGTTGGCTTTAGCTAGCCCAGATAGGTTCCTAATCTCCCAACTTCATAACTAGCTACCAAGAAGCCATATCAGGCTATCAATCAAGTTAGAGTAGGTAGCTTGGCTGACTATTTTAGCTGGCATGTGTAAGGGACATCACGCTGCTTGCTTAGCGAGTACCACTTCGGACCATACCTGGAGCGAGATCAGATCCTCTGCCTTGCTAGCTAGCACAAGTAACCACTCTCCTGAAGAGTCTTACCAGTCAACGCCACATGAAAAGATAGCTGAAGCCTGAAGTGGGGACCCTTCAGGCTGAGGAGTAAGTTTCACACATTCCAATCAGCTACACATGCCTGTGCGGCAAGGTTGGTAGACTTCAGAAATGCAAGCAATAACTAAATGTACTGAATAAGACTTACATTCCTTACCCAGATGTTTGTCCCTAAATAGCAGGAAAAAGCAGTTCCTCCTCATGGACTTTGTGCCCTCTCAGATTTTGGGGGTACATGACGCCCCTGGGAGACAATACTTGAAAAATTGAATAAGTGAATTGTACTTTTATTTTTATTTTTTTTATGTGTTAATAAACATTTTCATATTTCGGATGTGTACATGGGTGCGCATGTCCAAGTTATTTTGGAGTCGACAGACAATAGGCTACGAGAACACTTGGAATACGTCGTCGTCGATGTCTAACTGAAAACATACATGTAGAATTCATTTTAAAATGTCTTACCGTTTTCCAACAGGCTCTTCTTTCGTATCCATATTCAAATCGTAAACGTTATATCTCACACGTCAGGTTTTATTATTGTTTTATTCTATACTGACTGTTCTACTCGAGAAAGATCTAACCACAACGCCTCGTACCGCCTGCCTTCCGCCTTTGCAGACATTATAGCCAATGAGAGGGCAGATTCCCATATGAACAACAGGGCTGCGTTCAGTACGAAAAAAACGTACGGCAACGTTCAATTAAAGGGAAATGGTGCTGTTCTAAACGACCATTTGAAAAACTGAGAGGGTTTGGGGTTAGAGAACGCTCCGCTTTCCATTAAATACGTACCTTATTGCTTCAAGCAACGGAGCAAACGTACCTCCAAGTCTGTTTAAGAACGTTTTGAGCTAACGTACCGTTCGGTACAAACGGTCATGCAGCGTAGCAAACGTTCAATCGACCTGAAGGCACCCCAAGCACAATTTTGATATATTGGGCTCGTTTGATATTTCAAGGCTGATGAAGCAACCGACTGTAGAATAAATTCGAGGAGTGAAGTCGGGTGAGGTGCATTTGCGACAGCCTAAGTCGGACACTGATGTGGTTTTCCAACAGCAAGGCTCAGATCAGCATGGCAGGGTCATTGCTAATGAAAGTTTGTCTTTATAATGTCGAAATGAATATGCCTCCAACCCCCATATCACACACTCACAAACGTATATCAAATGTGTGCACATTGTACATTCAATTAGTGACGGTCTCAAATATCACATTAATTTGTATATATCGACTGTGTACATGAACGGCAGCTAAATTGGTTCCTGTTTTAGTAACGTCTTTGATCACGTTCGTGTAGGTCAGACAAAAACGTCCTAATGATTGGTTGAACTTGGTAAAGAGCAACTGCAGAAACTAACAGTTGACTGTAGTCAAAACATCATGAAATCGAATCACATGATTTATGTAAAGTGCATGCAGTCGACATGTAGTTGCAAGTCAGGCAATGTGTGTCCCCATAATGCAACAGACATTGGAAGCCGGCGACTGACAAAAGTGATCGGTTTGAGCACGCCCAAGATCCTTCCTATGGATGCGTTTCGCGAAATAAATGTCAGTGTGTTGCGTTATAGGAAGAAAACAAATCTGACTTGCATCTACATGTACACTACGTGAACTTTGGAAAAACATGTGATCAAAAGTCATGCATTTTTTTAATGCAGTCACCTTCAAGTCACTGCAGTTGCTTGTCACCGACTGCACCATGCAGTTAGCCTACCAAGTGGGAGGCACTATTCATTGTTTTTTTTGTTTGATCCACGCAAATGGGACCAAAGACCTGACTGAAACAGGGACCACCTTTACCACGACTCATATGTAGGCTATACAGTGGATATGTACAATTTAATGTGATATTTCGAGGCTCTCAGTCTCACTAATTGATAGTCAAATGTACACATATATATGTACAGTTTGTGAGTGTGTGATATGGGCGTTGGATATTGTCACGAGAATGTTCAATCCCAATGATAATAACTGACAATCAATAGCTCTGACCAATCCCCGAGACCTGTAAAACCATGGGTTTAACAATAATTAGTCACTCATTTTATGAAAAAAGATAGTACAGTTTATTCACGAGAACGTTCTGAAGTCCATTATATATACAAAGACATTCATTTTATAGCTGTGCACATACTTCCACACAAACAGTAGATATCCTACGCACATACATACAAGTTCAAATCTTAAACTATGCCTTGCTCCAATTATACAGATACATTGTTTAATCTGCAACATGTTTCATAATTTTCTGCAAGCTTAACAGTGTCTCCCCTCCACGGGTGGAGACAGAATGTCCTGTAAGGAACACAGTAGTCCAGCTTTGTCTGTTGATAGCTCCTCGTATAATTTGTTTCACACTTGCTCCCTGCTTACATACTAAAAAGAAACAAAAGGTCCTTGTTCTAATTCTGACTAAAACTACACACATCATCAGATTATAGTTTTATGGTTCTAATAAATTTCATACAATTATATGTTTTCAGGGTGGAATATTCTAATCATTACCTTTAAGCATATAATTCCCTTATCAGATATGTTTATTTCGACATTACAAATAACCTGTATTGACAATGGCAACACTGTCATGCTGCTAGGAGCCTTGCTGTAGGGAAAAGGCTATAGGACACTCCTGACCTGCAAACCGATATTTCATTACAGAATTTGTAAAAATGAGGTTAGGGTCTAAGTCCCAACCTGGCCCTAATTTGAAAGCTTTTTGAAGCGCGATCCAAGTGGGAAGATAAACACACTAGTACAGCCTTTCTTAAATTATCTATCGGTCGCGACGTGTCCGAGTATAATGATTTAATTCATTACTGGAACTGATTTGGCCAGGTTCAACTGCGTTCTCTTTTCAATGCACTCTCTGCCAAGCAGCCGTGTCTCTGCTCAGTTCCGCAGCTGCGCGAGTGGGAGGGAGATGCCCGTGTGCTTTCGCGGTTCGTCGGATCTTTTTTTCTGCAGTTTTATAGAAGATCACTCCGCGACCCACATGCTGCAGCTTTGTCAGACACTGACTTGTCATTCTCACTCGCCATCATCAAATGGACTCAAGCTAGCCTCATACAGTGATGAGTTTTTGGTTTCATACAAACTTTGAGAAATATCGAGGGGCGCCCTTAATGTGTTTTGTGTGGGGAAGTGCTTAGTATTGAGTCTCTCAAAACGGACATATTAAAACGACACGCACTGACCAAACATCCACAGCATGACGGTAAACCCAGGGAGTTATTTCAGAACACCTGCAAAGTGGTTATGAACAACATCAATTGCCCAAAGTGTTAATCGTTTATCCTGATTTAAATGATCATCAGAGGGCACCCGTGCTTTACTCCCATCATTCACCTGATCCTTAAACCAGAGCTCATATGAGGCTGATGTTTCTGTCGATTTTTTTTTATTCAACTAGATATAGGAAATATAGTTTAACCAAAACATTAGATTGTGATTCTAAAGACCGGGCAGGTTGGAGTCCTCTTATCCACCGAGAGAAGTATGTTCTGTGAAATACTGTTTCCTCAATCGGATCCCTCATTTCTTTAGTTGCTGCAATTATGTTCCTATTTTTAATTTGAGAAGCCTTTGCTGCCAAACGGGAGATCGCATCAATTGAACTGACTTCAACAAACGTAGAGTGGCTGCACGGGAAGTTGCAAGGTGATAAGTAGGTGTTCACGGGTGTGGGTGGGTTCAGACACTCAAAAAATGAGGGGTTCATCTGGAGTTTTAATTCCATAACGTTAGCTAGCTACTTCAGTTCAGAATAATTCATGTAAACGTTAGAAAGCCGGGGTTGACCGTTGTATGACCTACAGTAGCTAGTAGTAACGTTATGTCCTAACTAGGCAGAACTAGGTTTGTATTATTTACTGAACGACATTCTGCCCCATATATTGTATATATCGTTTTCATAAAGCCAACAAGGCTTTACTGTCATGAACTTAAGTTTCCAATCTAGAGAAGTTCTCACTTTTGTGAGAATGAACTAGTTAGCTTCGTTGACGTTAGTTAGCTAACTAACTACTGTAATTAATGATGGTGAACTGTCACGACGAACTGAATCTGGCTTCATTGTTAATTTGCTAATCTTTCATGGAAGATTCGTTATCCATAAAATGAAATGGCCAGAGAACAAACCCATTTTCACATTTAAGATAATTTCAAAATAATACTTAAATTATATCAGTAACTGTAAAAACAAAAAAGAAATAGGCACCATAAAAGTATTTAATTAATTGAAAATTAATATTGATATGTAATACCTTTGTCTGTTAGGTTTATGTACTCTTGTTTGTATATTTCAGTTTTTTTGTATTTGTGTGTTCATAAAAAAATAAAAAATATATTTTTTTTAAACGAACTGAATCTGGCAATGGAGGGCTTCCTATATAGCCTGCTGGAGCATGAAATGCCATGAACTCACAAGGGGGCATAACATTACATGTACAATACTATCCCATTTTGGAAACGTTACATGTTATACATGGGATTCAAATGCATAATGTTATTAATACAGTGACTAAACTACCTCTTGTAGTGCATGCCCTTCAGAATCCAAACACAGTATTGCCATGCAGCAAAGTGTTGCCTATAATCTTTCAAGTCTGCCTGATAAAATATTGAATAAAAGATAGCTTGATATCAGGCTTGTATGGCAGTACTTAACTGTATGGCTAGTGCTTTCTCCAATATGTTCTATTTTGCATTGAATTGTACATCAATGCCATTTATCTCTCAATATTTATTTAATACAAATGCTTGTAAGACTATTATTTGACACATTTTCCCTACCTTTGAAATTGTTATAGGACAGAACATGGACACAATGCAATTGCGATCAAGGAGAAGGTAAGGATTTTATAGGAAAGCTGCATTTTGAAGTGTGAATTTAACCTACATAACAGTCAATACAAACTGAAATCGATTCAAATGGTACACCAAAGTGTCTTTGGTGAGTTGGTTTTGGTCATTTCATGGGTATTCCTGGTAGGGACATGTGGTACCTTTGCTTAGACTAACTGGACTCCGGCATGAAACCTGATTCTGTTGTTTGTTTTCAGAAATGCCGAAGTATCTGGATGGTCAGTGGAGGATGTCTGCCAGTGGCTTCAGCAAAATCAGTTGGCGGACTACACCTCTCCTTTCCAAAGTTTTACATGTAAATACATCAATTGCATGCAAGGTCCAACCAAAACCTGATTTCCGCTTTTAACCCAACTACCGTGTAGCTCTTGTTATGGGGGTGTTTTAACTGCCTTACTCAAGGACAGAACAACAGATTTTTTCACCTTGTCGGCTGGACAATTCGAATGCTTTAAATCCTAGGCTACCTGCCAGTCAAAATGACTGCTTTGTATAACTGCCTAATATGGAACAAGCATTTTTTTGTTGCTCATAAAACAGATTTGCCTCATTGGTCTGTATCACCAGAGTGAATACTGGAGCAATACTGCTGTAAAGAAATGGGAATGGTTAGACTGAGTGAGATACATCTGAGTGGTGAAGAACAGGACAGAGGCAGTTTTCAATACATACAATACCTGACCTTTTGAAGAAGGTGGCACAAAGTGAAGATGTTTGGACAAGCTTAAATAGAGAATAAGAACATGCCAATGATAAAATCTTGAGTGATTTCACAGATGAGGGATTTTTCAAGAGCAGTCCCTTGCACAAGCAAAAACAAACAATGTGACTTCATTTTTATATAGATGAATTTGAGGTTGTCAATCCACTTGGATCACTAATAGGAAAACAATATTTCAGCTGTGTACAGTTGAAGTCGGAAGTTTACATACACCTTAGTTTTCCACAATTCCTGACATTTAATCCTAGTAAAAAGTCCCTGTCTTAGGTCAGTTACAATCACCAATTTATTTTTAGAATGTGAAATATCAGAATAATAGTTGAGAGAATGATTTATTTGAGCTTTTATTTATTTCATCACATTCTCAGTGGGTCTGAAGTTTACATACACTTAGTATTTGGTAGCATTGCTTTTAAATTGTTTAACTTGAGTCAAACGTTTCGGGTAGCCAACCACAAGCTTCCCACAATAAGTTGGGTGAATTTTGTCCCATTCCTCCTGACAGAGCTGGTGTAACTGAGTCAGGTTTGTAGGCCTCCTTGCTCGCATGCTCTTTTTAAGTTCTGCCCACACATTTTCTATGTGATTGAGGTCAGGGCTTTGTAATGGCCACTCCAATACCTTGACTTTGTTGTCTTTAAGCCATTTTGCCACAACTTTGGAAGTATGCTTGGACTCATTGTCCATTTGGAAGACCCAAATGCGACCAAGCTTTAACTTCCTGACTGATGTCTTGAGATGTTGCTTCAATATATCCACGTAATTTTCCTACCTCATGATGCCATCTATTTTGTGAAGTGCACCAAGCCCTCCTGCAGCAAAACACCCCCACAACATGATGCTGCCACCCCTGTGCTTCACGGTTGGGATGGTGTTCTTCGGCTTGCAAGCTCCCCCCTTTTTCCTCCTAACATAACGATGGTCATTATGGCCAAACAGTTCTATTTTTGTTTCATCAGACCAGAGGACATTCCTCCAAAAAGTACGATCTTTGTCCCCATGTGCAGTTGTAAACCGTAGTCTGGCTTTTTTATGGTGGTTTTAGAGCAGTGGCTTCTTTCTTGCTGAACAGCCTTTCAGGTTATGTCGATATAGGACTCGTTTGACTGTTTATAGATACTTTTGTACCTGTTTCCTCCAGCATTTTCACAAGGTTCTTTGCTGTTGTTCTGGGATTGATTTGCACTTTTCGTACCAAAGTACGTTTGTTTCTAGGAGACAGAACTTGTCTCCTTCCTGAGCGGTATGACGGCTGCGTGGTCCCATGGTTTTAATACTTGCGTACTATTGTTTGTACAGATGAATGTGGTACTTCAGGCATCTGGAAATTGCTCCCAATGATGAACCAAACTTGTGAAGGTCTACAATTTTTTTATGAGGTCTAGGCTGATATCTTTTAATTTTCCCATGATGTCAAGCAAAGAGGCACTGAGTTTGACGGTAGGCCTTGAAATACACCCACAGGTTCACCTCAAATTGACTCAAATGATGTCAATTAGCCTATCAGAAGCTTCTAAAGCCATGGCTTCATTTTCTGAAAATTTCCGAGCTGTTTAAATGCACAGTCAACGTAGTGTATGTAAACTTCTGACCCACTGGAATTGTGATACAGTGAATTATAAGTGAAATAATCTGTCTGTAAACAATTGTTGGAAAAATTACTTGTGTCATGCACAAAGTAGATGTCCTAACCGACTTGCCAAAACTATAGTTTGTTAACAAGACATTTGTGGAGTGGTTGTAAAATTAGTTTTAATGACTCCAACCTAAGTGTTTCAAAGAGAGCCTTAATGAGTTTCCTGCACTGCTTCACTGCAACATTGTGAGTTAGCTCACACATTTGCCATTTATTAAGTATGTGAATTAAGTCAAACCTCCAGAAATACAATGTGTAAAAATTATGTTTTCAGAAATTAAGCAAGAACATGGAAATAGGCAAAATGATAATTTAAGGACTCCGCAAGGCTAGTGGCAAAATGATAGCAGAGGTAGAGAGGCGAGGCAGGGGTGAGGACATCATCCAGCTATTTCGACAGTCCCTGAAGGACAATACAGAAGAGGCACACAGGTATTTGCTGTTATTCCTTCCCTTTCTGTAATGTAGCGTATACATAGTACATTAAAAATGTGTGTTTTGTTATATAATTAGCAAGTGTATTAAGACCATTGCTTTACTTTACTAGGACTCGACACCATAGCAGCAATCCTGCTCTTGCCCTACCTTTTCAATGAGGACCCGAGTGGCCTTTACACTATATATCCGTGGCAAGGTATGCCTGTAAACAAATCATCTTCCTTCATAAACATAATTGTGCATGCTTATATGAAACTACAGCTGAACATGTATGTTCTTTGTTAATTGTATGTGTATGAATCTTTTCTTACTTTTGTTGACAAAGGCGGAAATCCATTTCACCATAAGAGTGGCCTTTGATGGGGAGAACATGCATTCCATGGGACTTGGGGAATTTTATTTCAGTTACATTTCCCTAAAATGTCAGAAAAACACTTATGTTTTAAGTTACTGTGTTCTGGGGATAAGAGAGTTGGGGTGAAGTTACCAGGGCGGTCATGAAGATGGGAAACTTCCTAACACAACTAAGAAGTTGTTGGGCAAGTGCTTTTTGGACACACACACTAAAGCAAAAAATGTACAATCTGTACTTGGTGTCAAGTCCACAAAAAGTTTAAGAAACCCTGCACTTTTACACTACAGAGTACATGTAATATCTGCAGAAGTATAATGTAATTACTAGGTGTTATACTTCATTTTAACTAGCTAAATCATGTGTATCTTGAGGGGTACATAATTGTTATTCAATACTCCAGAAAATATGAGGGCAGAGGAAAGTATGAATTTCAGCTTTTTCTCTGTGAGAATCTCTGAGACCAAAGTAGTTACGGATTTAGTTACGGTTAGAGTTAAGGGTCAGTTTTAGATTTCGGTTAGTCATGTTACAGGTCAGTATCCTTATAGTATCTCTCTTGCTGTAGGTAAACCGTGCCCCTCCCCGACTTCACTCGTCGACTTTCGTCTACAATCGGTTGCGTTAAAGCCTTACTTACACCCGATGTGTTTATTGATCACTCTTTGGAAATCATCCTCAGAAGTTTCGTCAGCAAAACGTGACCACGTAGGGCCCTGCGAGTTGGCAGGGGTGAGGGGCTGGTTCCGGATTCACAATACAAAAACACCCTAATGATTGGTTGACAAATAGTGCCTCCCACTTGCCAGGCGATGGCTGCATGGTCATTTGTCAACTTATTGTGCCGTGGAATCTACGTGAAAAATATACTGGATTTGAAAAAAGTAATCAACTGTTGTTTTGGGGGTTACATTTCAGTCACATGATGATGTCATCATGGTAACCAATTTTCAATATAGACACATTTTGTATAACATATGTTGAATTTGTATCTTTGAAACAATGTCAGACCTCCAATGTAATATCCACAATAAGAAAAAAAACTATAGGCTGGGTAGCACCTACTATAGTTATTTCTTCAGTCGCCCATGCAGGGTTTTAACCAAGCTTTGGTATTTGTCATTGACTATTACCATTACCAATGTGCTATCGTGAGAATGTTTGTTGAGAAATCTCCACTTAATAGATTCACTGTTGCTATCGAAGTCATTCCAAAGGGTAGGATCAACAGAGCAAATTAAATGTAACCATCCTTTATCAATTATGTATAATCAATGATACTAATTATACCTATATAGCATTTGGAAAGTCATCAAAAGCTATTGTTTAAATTCAGCCCAGGATTCAACTAAAAATAGACGATACATATAAGCCTAGAGTTTCAAGCTTTGGTTGATTTCAAATGGAATCTACAAGTTATGTTGGATTCACATCTACATCTCAACCAATATAATAAAAATATAACCAAAATAAAAGTTAAAGAATAGGATTATATCAAATCAAACTGTATTTAAATGCATTTTAAGTTTGATTGAAATGGAGACGTGAATCCAACGTATAATTAAAGCCAGACTCAGTGGCACAGATGTCGCTATCCAAGCAGAAGATTCATCTTCTTCAAATGTTTATATTTGGTTTCGTTGACAACCAAACACAAGTTAATCACTTTTGAGATAATGTAAATAGCCTATTAACTTGTCGACAAGTTTAAAAAGTTGGATACAAGTCTCCATATCAACCAAAAATAAAAGTTAAAAAGAATAGGAATAAGCCAATGCCTCAGATGGAACTCTCCTTTAAATGTTGATTTGTTTTGTCAACCAAACACAATTCAATTACTTTTGTAAGACAGTAAATAGCCTAATGTTAAGGCTTTCTTACAAACAAATAAAACTTTATTTATTCAAACTTAAAATAAGGAACCCATCCATGGACACATTGAGGTTACTGTAACAATACATTTCTTTTATTTAAATCATAGAAAGCGTGCATGTTCAGGGTTGCAGGTCTGTGGAAATTTTCACAATTGCTATAATAATCTGCACAGAATCTCAAACGGCATTGATCACTAGCACCATGTACTTTAATGTCATCTCAACTAATTGCAATCCAGGTCATTTGGTTGTGCTATTAGATCAAGAACAGTGATTAAACAGTTAGTTGTACTTAAATAAACATTTTCGACATTGACTTTCCATTAGTTGTGCTTTTATATGGTTGAAAGCAGAGTGATAACGCATTGGGAATTCAACAAACTTTTTGCTGTCTTTTTGAGTGGGTGAAAATAGGTTGGAATATGATCGATCAACGTTTCTGCCAAATATTACTAAATTCAGTGTTGTGTGTTCTTTAAGTTATTACCCAATTCTCCACATTTAAATGTGTGCCCAGTGCGAATGTTTTCATCTGATTAGGCCACTTCAGAAGTCTCCTGTAGGCTACTTGCACACACGTTCGCCACTCCAATATAATTCCAGCTTTCAAACTGACGAATGGAAAGAGATATCCGCTACAAAACACCTAAAGGTTTAATAACATTCGGATATTGTCAAGCCAAGCCTTCGATACTTGGTAGAAGGTAGGGAAGGATGTATTTAGTCTTTGTCGAGATTGACATACAGTAGTCGATTTGATTGTGGTGTTGTAAACGCAAACCACGCAAACCATGATTTTGAAGCGCCCAAAGTCGGTAATCGGTATGCAGGACTATACTTTGCATATAGATTGTTTGGTGCACTGGCGCAGAAACCTGTTGGTGAAAAATGTGTTCGTTATAGCCCAGTGAAATAAAACTCAGTGCCGTCTACACTTACAAGAAAACTCAAACATGTTACATTATTGCTCTTTCTTTAAATGTAATATTTCCCTACCAGATACCATTCTCTGGCATGTTTTGAAAACCAGTCTCTCATGCAAGATTTAACAAATACATTGAGTAGCTGGCCAGCACAAGTGAAATGTTCTGGGTGCCGGAGATAATGAAAATCACAACATGGTTTCAATGTTCAAGAAACATAAATCTTCACATTTATCAAAGTCATGGAAAATAAAACTTTAAACTTTGGTAACAAGTGAATAGATCTTGGACGACAAGATAAACCTCGTGATAATTAACCTGGAGTATTTATAACAACAAACTGAATTAGATTTAGATATTCCTATTGCAAATCAATAAGATGGAGATAGCCTGAGAATAACAGGTAGGATTTGGGTTTAGAATTTTATTAACAGATCTCCATATACAAACTTGATACTGTGATATCATTTGCCACTAACTTCATCACCTCAGGCATATGTATAATGCACACTGAATTAAACATTACATGCTATGGTTTGCTGTAAACAGTCAAAAAGTGAATGGAATGGATTTTCTTCCCTTGGCATAAAATGGTTAGTTCCCATTGTCTTGCGGTATTGAACAAGGCATTCAGTCAGTTGGTAGTCTTCAGTGTACATTAAATGATTTGAGTCTTGGTTTTAGTGTCACCTTTTGCTATTTGACAACTGTTATTAGGACATACACTAATAAGATGGTAGGCCCTTGAACTTGCCAGAGTAAACGTTTCTGTTACCAAGTGTTCTTATCTGGACAGATCTTTAAAAAACAGTCACTTCTTCTCCATACATTTTTTGTTGTTGGTCCACCAGAATTTCTAGTCTGGTGTCACACTAGTAGGTTTGACTCATTTGTTGTCACATGCCTTTCAGCACACCTAACCTCAACCCACACAAAATCATTTCTAGGTAAAACAATGGTTTGATGCAAGGCCCACAGTTTGGTAGAATATCATGGATATCACGTACAGAGAATCCACAAATAATACAGTCCAGTTAGAATCAGTAGCTTGAAATAACTTGAAATAAATTAACATAACACAAAAGAGAAATCACAACAAGACAAACTGCCTCTAGTTTCCTTCTGTGGGCTAAAATTATGACTGTCGAATGTGCAAAATCTTGCAAGAGGCATTGCAGGTGTGAGTGGAATGGAGCCTATTGGAAGCTACACTGATTGAAAGCAGACTTGTGTACAGTGTGTCACTCTGTGCTGTCATGTTAGGAACAAGAATACCTGGGAGCAGACAGTCTCAGCTGAAGAGTCCAGTAGCAGCCATAGGAAGATTGCTCTCTGTACTGCACGAGGGTCAAGTCTTTGATGCCGAAGACCCTAAATGTGTCCATCTTTATTGACAAACCAAACCAGTTTGCTTCAAGGGACACGACAAATCAGGGACCTCTATCACACAAAAACACTACATCTTCAGGTCCCTAACTGCAGACATTCAATGTTAACTGTGTCGCTATGTACAATATAGGATCTACATATAGTAATATTTTATTTTTCTCACTCGCTTGAGTCATTATTTCAATACTCTTTATCATCTGAATTTATAGAGTATTTGTATAATTATTTACAATATAAATTACTTCAGTCTTGTGATAAGGTAAAATAAATAAATAAAATGACTGACTTTTGTAGTGTTAGCAGGGTGGAGAGGAGTCTGCCTTCTCTATGCTTCTGGGAAAAGAGGGACGGTCCACATTTTGCTTTGTAGTCTTTCTAAAGAGAAGTGGTGAGAGGCAAGGGGGTACATCAGGGGTGCAATACTGTGATGATTGGGTGCAGATGCTGGCTCCTCTTCAGCCATGATGGGGGTTTGGTGGGGGAGGAGGGAGTGCAAAGTTCCACTTCCAGCTATACTACCGTGCCACTGGGAGAGTTCCCGTTCTGTGCTGTCAAGTTCTGGAGGAGGGGACAGGCAGCGTCAGGGAGGGGAAAGAGAGAAAGAAAGGAAGAAAGTTTAGACTCATGGCAAGTAATCCATAAATACTCAAGAGCAGAAGTCCTTTCAAATAACTTGGAGTGTAAACTACTACACTAAAAGCTGATAGGACAGCCTACAGAGCATTATTCATTGATAGATGTTTCGCTGCCATAACGTTATGCACGCTGGGCGCAGGACTCACCACTTTACCAGGCCGTGCCCAGGTGCAGATGAGGCCCTCCTGGCACGCGGTGATGATGCAGTCGTCCATGAACACCAGCACGGTCAGTCTCTCGTGGGCGATCTTCTTACACACCAGGGGCTCCAGCAGGGGCACCTCGTGCATCCGCGGACACAGGGTGGTGCCTAGGACCTTGGCGGCGTCCAGGCGACTGCTGCGTGGCGCTACGTTGATCTTGTCGTTGCTCTTGCTGATGTTTCCCAGACTATGGTAGCGCTTGTGCTCCTTCTCCCCGCCCACCCCGCTCCCTCCAGACTTGTCCGACTTCCGCTCCTGCAGAGAGAGCGTGGCGAAGCGGCCGATACTGAAGGGGGTGGTGTTGCCCCCTCCGCTCCCTCCCCCGCCCTCTGTTGTGCTCTGGCCCTTAGAGACATTGGCCACGGCGGGGTGCGGGAGGGAGTTGGAGCGCGACAGGGAGCGGGGGAGTGGCAGGGGCATGGTGGGGGGCTGGTGGGGGTTAGTGGTGGGGTGGTGGTGGCCCTCTACCCCGCCTACGACCCCTCCACTCCCTCCGCCTGTAGTGTTGTTGATGGTGCCGCTGACAGAGGAGGGGATGGTGGGACCGAAGGTGTTGGTGAGGGCACGGGACAAAGGCAGCCGTGGGTACAGCACGTCATCCGTCAGGTCCCACAGGCAGAACTGGGTGTCCTGGCCCACCGAGCCGAAGCGGTAGGTGACGGAGGGCGAACCGCCCTTGGAGCTGTGGCGGGAGAGGCGTGACAGCGTGCTGCTGGTGCGCACGCGGCCAAAGTGCAGCGGCCCCTGCTGTAGGTCCTCCTCGCTGCCACTCAACTCCATGGGCTCCTCGTCCCCCAGGCTGGTGGTGAAGGGGTCAAAGGCCACCACATTCACCCAGGACTTATGGCCGTGTCCCCGGGCCACCACACGGCTCTCCGTAAACGACCACACCGTCACCAGGTCGTCCTCGCCGCCCGTGGCCAGGTATTTGCCGTCGGGACTCCAGGAGACGCACAGCAGGCCGCCAAAGTAGCTCTTCATCACGCCCTGCAGCTCCATGGAGTCAAAGTGGAAGACACGCAGGCAGCCGTCCTGGCCCACGCATGCCACATGCACACCGTCCGGCGAGAAGGCAAACTCATTAAGGCCTCCGTTTCCTACGGCCCAGCGCAGCAGCGGGTTTCGGGGCGTCTTCGTCTTGCAGGCGTAGACGGCAAAGCCTTCGCCCTGGCGGAGCAGGGAATACTGCGGGGCGGCGGTGCCACACGGGTGCTCCACGTTGTAGAGGTAGAGGTGACCACTGGCGTATGAGGCCAGGAACAGATTCTCTGACTTGGGCAGCCATTTCAGACAGGTTACCTTGGACTTGTCTATCATCCTCTGAAAGGTGACATGGGGTGTGAGGATAATAAGATTTTTATATTAGCAACACGGGAACATGAGACACGCTTATATGCTATTTTCAGCGACAATGGTAGGAGATGTATAAAGAGAATGGCAACTGTCACAACAACTAACTAATATCTGAACTGTTAGTGGTTCTATTGTCCTCCTAAAGTGTTTTTAGTCCAGGACTAGGTTTAATATGTGTCTGAAAAACCAGACCTACAGTGCACTCAGTATTTGGACAGTGAAGCCTTAAGCTCTACACTCAAAGTTGGATTTTATATGAAAATGTTGGTATATCTGAGCTCTGTGACAGAGGTAGAACAGCAGAGGGAGTGGATTTAGATCCAGTGCTCATGAGGAGGTTCATTGACTTAGAGGAGAAACCAAGCAAAGGCAAAGAAAAGTACACTTGATCATTATCACACTCCAGATTCTGAATTTAATTAAAGGCCCAGTGCAGCAAAAAATCTGTTTTTCATGTGTTTAATATCATATTGTACAACAGCTGATGAAATATTTAATCAATGTAAAAAATCCTGATAGTTGCTGGTTGAAAATACAATCTACAGACCTTCTAATCAGCAGGTTTGCATGTGCGGTAGTTTCAGTTTTCCATGGTGAAATCAGCATTCACTAAATTGGTTAGTAGGCCAATAACAGAGAGTTCCAAACCTCTCTGTCAATAACTACTGGTTTTCAAATTTACCCTCTCCACTCAGTCCCCTCCCAGACAGTCCTAGCAAAGTTATTGCTAGAGAATTTGTTGTTGTTTCTACCCATTTAAATGGAAATCTATTACAGTAAGGTACTTAATTGTTACTCAGAAATTATTTTATATTTATATAAAAATGGCTACATTGGACCTTTAAGAACATTATTCTCCAAAAAGGCAGGCAATACTTCAAAAGAGCTCTTAAAAAAGTATTTTCATTGTTCCAAATATTCCTATGAAATAAAGCAAATGGCAACACAGACATAGGCTATAGCTCACCCCCCCCCCCCCCAACACAGACATAGGCTATAGCTCAACCCCCCCCCCAACACAGACATAGGCTATAGCTCAACCCCCCCCTCAACACAGACATAGGCTATAGCTCAACCCCCCTCAACACAGACATAGGCTATAGCTCAACCCCCAACCCCCCAACACAGACATAGGCTATAGCTCAACCCCCCCCCCCCCTCAACACAGACATAGGCTATAGCTCAACCCCCCCCCCCCCCCCCCCCCAACACAGACATAGGCTATAGCTCACCCCCCCCCCAACACAGACATAGGCTATAGCTCACCCCCCCAACACAGACATAGGCTATAGCTCACCCCCCCCCACAGACATAGGCTATAGCTCAACACAGACATAGGCTATAGCTCACCCCCCCCCAACACAGACAAGAAGACAGAGACAGGCGGACGAACAGACAAACCCACAACGCACCCACCTCCTCATTGAAGAGCTTGCTTGTCTCCTTCTTAATGGGGTCCAGGTATTGAACCTGGCCTGCTGAAAAGCCCACAATGAGGGCCACACTATCTGCTGTGGCAGAGTACTGGTTGAAGTCATGGCAGGTGGGCTGGGTGCCCTTGTAGATACGCTTGTCTATGGGTTTACTGAGGTCCACAGCCTACACAGAGGGGAAGAGAGATAGGAGCAAGCAGCTTTTAGAAAGAACACGTGACAGTAAAGGTCATTCAAAAGAGCCTTTGCAAAAATGTTTCCCTGTTTATGTTCCATTTCAGTGATTGTCCCCTTTGTGGAAGTTCAATTTGGTGCATGTTAAAAATACATTTGAATATGGCAGAATAGAGGAAATACGTGTTTTATATTGAGATTCTTCCCCATTCAGACATTTTTGGAATTCAAAACCACGATTGAGTGGTGTAAAACCGGATGCAAACATTTTCTGTCAAAAAAATGACACGCTACTTGTAACATCACTGCAGTTACATTCTTGAAACTATTTCTGAAATGTTGCAACATTGTTGCATTCCAGCCAAACGGTCTACACGCCTTTACTTGCATGCAACATTTCCCGTGGTCTACTGATGCTTAGCAAGACAATAATGAATGCACGATGATTCGATTGCCTCAAACGAACGTGACTAACGTTAGCTAATAATCAATCTCAGTCGTCAATTAATTGCAAGCTCCGTTATTCAACTTACTTTCTTTATATTTGTGTAGGTGTAGAAATAAAGCTCTCTTCCGATGTTAAAACACACTCTCTCGGATTCTTCGCTTGGGTCCTCCGGCTGAAGCTTCACCATGGAGACCCTGACAGGAGGGAGGAATCCCGCCGGAGAGGAGTTGGCTGCGGCATTGCTGGAGGCAGCTCCGGGCCCCTGCACCACACCTACACCACCACCGGGTATCGAACCCGGTCCACCCCCGGGGCCCACCGTGGTACCTGCGGACAGACCCCGAGGTAGTCCGCCTCGTTGTTGTGAATCCGAGAGGGTCAGTAGTTTGTAAAAACCCTCTCTAGTCCTGAACTGGGATTTAATCTCATTGATATCCTTCAGAGCGCCTCCATCACCGGCCATTTTTAGAAGCCTACAAACAAGCCACACAGGAAACTGAAATTTTGACCTGGAAATAATACTCGAAACTACAATGAAAATGGGAGCGACTTGGCATAATTAGTGAGCCTGTAGATCCAATAAATTAATGGGTCATCAAGCACATTTCTTTTAAAGACTACTATTCAGTGAGCAAGCTGAGAGACCCTCTTCAAATGTCAGAAGTCATTGGTCATGGTAGCCTAGTTATTACAGCCAACGAAGCACGGGTAGCGCGCACCCCCTCGAATAGTGCGAGTGGTGTTGCCATACATCTGTAATGAGAAGCTGCAGCGAGGCTACTGATGTTTAGAATTAGGTGATTTAAAGTTTTGTTATTCATCCCTCTGGCTGACCATCATGAACTAGCAAATCATATTCGACTTGTGTTAAAACCACATCAGTTTGCAGCAACCTCCTGATATGATTAAAACAGCCCTCCTTTCCTGTTATCAGGACAATTCACTAATTGAAGGCTTCAGTGCAAGTCTGTGCAGACCTCAGGGAAGTGGGAGCTCCATTCAGAATAGTGCCTATGGGCAATTCAACTTTGTCACTCCAAAAACACTTTCATGCACTGTGAAATTAGTTGGCCACTTGTTGACATTCCAGTCTTATGAAAAATAAGTCAGATTTGGAAGATCTTTATTGGGTAACGTTCCCCATTTATTTGAATGGATTGTGATGGGAAATGTAGGCCCCTATGTGTGTGAGTCTGTGGATGAAAAAAAGACAGCCTGGTCTCAAAGACTGGACGTAACATAGTCAATGTAATTCCGGAACACTGAAATTAGTATGATAATTAGCAATTTTCCAATAATTTACTACCTTCTAGCTACTTTGCAACTATTTAACATGTTAGCTATCCCTTCCAATATTCCTAACCTTAACTCTTTTAGCTAACCCTTCCCCTAACCCTTTAACCTAACTCTTAAACTTAACCCTAACCCCTAGTCTAGCTAACATTAGCCACATAGCTAGAATTCGTAACATATCGTACTTTTGCCAATTTGTTACATATTGTACATGTTGCAAATTCAAAACATAATAGGAATTGTAATTTTTAACATATCATACGAAATGAGTGATGGACATTCACAAATGAATACATACCATTACAAAACGTAGCATATCATACTAAATGGAGTGCCTCTGATTTACATACAGAATAATATGAAATGCTCTGAAACCAGGTTGCAGTTGAGGGCAAGTACTGTGGTACTGTTACAGGATAAATAGGTATTTGTGGAGGAATGAATGCACATGTGTGTCTGGGCACAGTCTGCCTGTGTGGGCTCGCAGTTGAAGCTGCTCACATATTATGAGGGATGAATTCAGGCTGTGCTCCTTTAAACCAGCAGCAAAGCAGTATTGTTTGACATGGACGACACAGTGCCATGGCTGCCGCTTGAAGTGTTCAGAGGGGTGCTACTTTGAGCTCGGTTCCATGTTCTAGAGTTCTCAAGGTACTGGGACATAGTTCTCGGCAATCTCCAGGATGTACAGGTTACAGAGCCCCGAATGGTCCTCACACTGCCGCGTCTCCATGACAACTATCCTGCGGGGTTATTAATGAGTCAATCAAAACTATATTTAAACTAGATTTTGTGTGTGTGAGAGTGTGTATCCCATGAAATTATACAGGCACACATACCGGTCTGATCCCACTAGACGGTAGGTCTTCCTGGGGTCTGTGATCTCCTGTAGTATGTCTGGGCCCTCTCCTCTCCTCTGCCAGCCATGACGCCACATGGCCAGCAGAGTGTTCTCAAAATACACTGAACCAGACAGACAGAGGGTGAGAATGTAAATTAGGCCATCAGACAGACAGACAGACAGACAGACAGACAGACAGACAGAGAGACAGACAGACAGACAGAGGGAGAATGTAAATTAGGCCATCAGCCAGACAGACAGACAGACAGACAGACAGAGACAGACAGACAGACAGACAGACCAGACAGACAGACAGACAGACAGACAGACCCTCAGCCAGCCAGACAGACAGGGTGAGAATGACAGACAGACAGACAGACAGACAGACAGACAGACAGACAGACAGACAGACAGACAGACAGACAGACAGACAGACAGACAGACAGACAGAGGGAGATACTGTACATTAGGCCCTCAGCCAGCCAGACAGACAGAGGGTGAGAATGTAAATTAGGCCATCAGACAGACAGACAGAGGGAGATAATGTACATTAGGCTCTCAGACAGACAGACAGTCAGACAGAGGGTGAGAATGTGTAGTAGGCCCTCCATATCCCAATATTCCCCCCACCCCTCAAACCTCACAATGATTGTATCATGATGACCATGCTCCTCTACTCCTCCCCTTCTTACCTACAGCTTCCACATCAAAAGTGAAAGTGGTCTCAGCTTGAAGCGTCCAGTGGCTCCTCTGCGCCCCCTCCAGGCCCACTATGTGTACTGAATCTATTCAGAGGGCAGAGGCACACACACACATTAGCCCTTCCTACACATTTAATTGAGCTCTTATAGACTGATAGAGACACCGCTATTGGTCTGTAACTAGCCTACTCTTCCTGAGGATGGTGATGATAACAACATGACTTACTCTCAAAGAGCACCAGCAGAGTGTTACAGTCCAGCTGGTTCACCTGCACTGTGCCAGGACACCGGCTCTCTGGAACACAAACACACAGTTACAAAAAATCTGTTAGATTGGTCCAAACTAAGAAGAAACCTCACTACTTCATTGAACTGAATGTTCATAGAAACAAGCCTGTGATGTGTTCAGTTGAGTATTCAGTTCATAGTACCTAAGCCAGTGTTGGTGAACCAAGAGGTGTTGGAGTTGAGGTTCATGTTGTCCAGTTGAATGGGCTGCTCAGGACTGGGGCCCCTGTGTACCCCGAAACACACTAGAGGGTACTCTTGCTGCGGAGCCACCACCATCTCAAACACACGCAGGGGACTGGGCAGGGGGAAGTCAAAGTGCTGCAGGGGACAAATACACAGTCAGGGAAGTGGTCAGAGACTGTCAGCTGTGACAGTAGACGTCAATACAGGGTTGTGTCTAGTAGGGAGAAAACGATTTGAAACGGCGCGAAACATGGAAGAACTACGATTTGAAACGATGTGCCTACTGCTACGATGCGAAACATGGAAGAACTACCTGAACTTGCCTATCCGATAAGGTCTTTGTGCCTACGTGCCTACTGCTACGATGTGCCTACTGCTACGATGTGCCTACTGCTACGATGTGCCTACTGCTACGATGTGCCTACTGCTACGATGTGCCTACTGCTACGATGTGCCTACTGCTACGATGTGCCTACTGCTACGATGTGCCTACTGCTACGATGTGCCTACTGCTACGATGTGCCTACTGCTACGATCTCCCTACTGCTACAATGTGCCTACTGCTACAATGTGCCTGCTGCTACGATGTGCCTACTGCTACGATGTGCCTACTGCTACAATGTGCCTACTGCTACCATGTGCCTACTACTACGATGTGCCTACTACTACGATGTGCCTACTGAATAGGACCCAGGAAGACAGTGGGCAGCAGGATGATGAGAAGGGATGCTGTGAGATCCTGTGTGTACTCACCTTGATGAGCATGAACTTCTGCATGGGCTCGTACCACTGCAGGAGCACTACACTGGTCTCCAGGGCACAGCACAGGAACACACAGCCCCGCTGAACGTTACTGGCTGGAGGGAGCGTTAACAGTCATTTAGCAGACACTTGAAGTCAAATCAACTTTGACTTCAAACCAACCACTCATGTTACAACTGAAGTTCAGTGACTGATCGCCTGGACCCTTTTTTTAAATCAAGTTAAACAGAATTCTCAACTCCTCTTTTCTCACCCACTGAGCAGGTCTTGCAGCCTTTGGTGTCCGGTATTTTACATGAGACAGCAAACTTCCTGCAAACAAGAAATAAGATGTATGTTGATGAATAATACTAATTACAGGGGGAGAAAATGTTATAATCAACAACAAAACACCAGGGTCGTATTCACTAGGAACCAAGCGGAAGGAAATGGGCCTAAACGGGGAGGGACTACAACTGAACTTATCCAATATGAAATGCTTGTTTTGCTCTTCGGTTGGGAAAGGCTTTGCTACGGTGTTCACTAATGAATAAGACCCGGCACTAGCGTATGGCAATGGATTATAGGGTTACCTAGGCAATAGTCTGTGGGTTGGCAAGGCCACCATTCGCTGCTCCTTTCGGGCCTGCTCATACAACTCCTTCAGTAAGTGAGAATGGAGCTGGGACGACTTACCTGTGGAGGAAAACACACACACACAGATGATTTCAGTTTATTTGATCTATTTTATTTGACAGATGTTAGTATTGTAGAATGACTATGGCTTGCAGAATCTCACCTGATATTGACATGAGGACATTACTAATGGTGTAAACCCAGCTGCACTTTCCTGGATAGAGCTGCAGGAGAGGGGGAAGAGAACAGCGGATGAGTGAGGCACATGAAGAGTTAAATAGAGATTACAAGCCATATGAAAGCAAAATCGAATACTGTACCTACAACATTCATCTTCCTGACTTGTGCTGTCATACTGTAGCATGAGCTTAATCTTGAAGACCATAAATTCAGCCTGACTATAGCTCTGGTCCAGGGCTTTGGAACTGGTTCATCTCGCTATTGTCATCACGCAATGCGACCAAATCTAGCCTCGCTGCAGACATGGAAAGACATTCGAGCAGATTCTCACCAGCTCCATGGTGGCCTCTGAGCTGTTCAGGTTGAGGGTGTAGATCCCCTCGTCTGCTCCCAGGATCAGGTGGTGGTCTTTGGTTGTCGGATGGTCCCACATCGTTGAACTATTCACTTTCAACGGACAGCCATGGAATACTTTCTTAAAGTACACCTAGACACGAGGTGGAGAACAGGACCCATATTCATAAACCATCTCAGTGTAGGAGTGCTGATCTAGGATCATTTCCCTCATGTCTATATAATCTAATTCATTAGGATCTAAAACAAAAACCTCAACTGCTTTATGAACGGGCCCAGGAGTCACTCTCATTGTTCATAGTGTGTGTGTAGTGTTCCAGATAAAGGTGTGAGTACGTCTCAGTGCATCGATACACAGCTACAGTAACTGTCGTAAACTTTAGATCGGCGTACTCGTGAGATTGGTGGACAAACTTACTGGTGGTTTCTTCAGCACAGGGCTGGGACATTCAACCGGATCCTGAAATAGAAAACAGACACCTATTCTAAACATGCATTTTGGAATCAGTTCATCCACATTTCTGCAAGCCAACAAGTGATGCGTTTTCCTGGTCCACCACTCAGAAGGAAAAATGAATTGCTGTTTTAATTTCTGGTCCCATCCATACCTGGGGGGGCTGTCTCCTTCTCCTGTCTTTCTTGGGGGGCAGCTCAGGCGGTTGGAGGCCCGCTGATCTGTCTGTTATGTGTAATGGGAAGGAAACAGGGTCTACAGGGGACACAATCATGTTGTTACTGTACATCAGAGAGCATGGAGAAGATGCGCTTCAGGGTAAATGTCACAGGTCAAAGGTCATTCACTGTACATGGTACGCAATTCAGAAGGGACAACCGGGTGATCAAATGAAGATCCTATATCTGTAACTGTAGGTAACAAATAGGGATAAGAGTGGAGTTGACACTCACCGGAGTTGACGTTTCGCTGGGACCGTGGACGAGGGACAGGGCGTGTGTGGGTGCCACTAGATGTCCGCAGGAGCGGCGAGGGGGCGTAGAGGGTGCGCAGTATCCGGCCACGTTCGTCCTCCCCTGTCACAAACTCCTCTGAACTGGTATAAACTTTGGGCTGTGTGGGAATACATAAGGTCAGGCACTGGGAATGTGGCCTTTATCAACTGTATGTCAACACCATATTTATAGACACATGGGATTTGTAGAGGTCACACATTGACATACTGTAGTTTAGAAAAATGTAGTTGTTGTATACCTTAGGAGGGAGTGGGGGTGGGATGTCATCTAGTGGGATTGTTTCGCTGTTCAGGGAGAAACAGAAATAGTTCAGTGTTTCAGATTGTTGTTTTCTTTCTTTGAATCAAATTTCCCATAAAGCTCTGTTATATAGACGGGTTGGCTGACAACGTCCCAAAAACTTATGTGCGCATCGATGTGGCTGGAAGGTGGGTGTTGTTATCATTCTGAACGGCCAGATAGTTAGCAACAATAACAAGAGGCTGCCATGTGGGGAATCGTAGGTATCTCGTTTCAGCTCGTTGTATCTTCTTATTGATACCATGTCTTGTTTTGAGGTGTTTTGACTCATGTCTATGTCTATGCTAATATTGCAAAACATTTGCTAGCTTGCTACCAACAACTGTAACGATGTATTTGAGAGACAACAAGTGCTCATTGTGCAAATGTATTTTGTATTTTCAATAAACATTTGGAGACAAAATATAGTTTACATGTTGTCAACAGTCTAAGCCAACCCCGTCTATTTTGTCCCACCTGTATTTAAGGATCCTCATTAGCTGCTGCCAAGGCAACAGCTACTCTACCTGGGGTCCGGCAACATTAATAAGGCAGTTAAATACAATTTAAAATATTGCATTTTAAAACACTTAATGCAATAAATGTAGCCACTACTCCACTATTACATATTTACAATACAACATCCGTCTGTACGTGTGTGTAGAGTGCGTGTCTTATAATGTGTATGTGTGTTTGGGCCTGTGTGTGTCTCTTCACAGTCCCTGCTGTTCCATAAGGTGTATTTTTATCTGTTTTTTAAAATCTGATTCTACTGCTTGCATCAGTTACTTGATGTGGAATAGAGTTCCATGTAGTCATGGCTCTATGTAGTACTGTGCGCCTCCAATAGTCCTTTCTTGACTAGGGGATTGTGAAGAGACCTCTGGTGGCATGTCTTGTGTGGTATGGATAGGTGTCTGAGCTGTGTGCTAGTAGTTTAAACAGACACCTCGGTGCATTCAGCATGTCCCATAGTTACGCACGCTTCAGTTCTGTTACTAGACAACCAACCCGTCTATGCCACAAGCATGGTAAAGACAATGATGTTGAGAGCAGTCCATCGACTCCATCCCATCCGAGAAATACAGTACACACTTAGGGGGGAAAAAAGGCTTCTTCGTCATAGGAAAACCTTTTTGGAATTCTTATTTCTAAGAGTGTACATCCAGACCTGTGTTCACGAAGTGTATCAGAGTGGGAGTGCTCATCTAGGAAGAGTTTTACCACAGTGGATAAGAGAGGGGGTGCCGACCAATCAGCACTCCTACTCTGGGACGCCTTATGAATACGGGCCCAGAAACATAGGTCAGAGGGAATGGGTGAAGTATGTATATGTCTCAGTAGGATTACTTACCTCCTGGTGCAGATGGTGGGACTGTGGAGAGAAGGAAGAGAGGGTTGTCAAACGAATCAGACAAATGTACAACTGAAGAAATGTCAAGCTGATGAATGAATAATCAAGTGTGCGTTAGGATTACATGTCCACGTCATCGTAGTCATCATCCGAGTCCAGGCATTGGTCCCTACGGGAACGAGATCAACACAGTGCTGGTTAAGATCGGTAGTCAACAGTGGTCTCCTCATTACTCATTGGATCATTTGCTCTGTAAGACTTGGAGATGATGGAGCCGCCAGTCAGTGTGTGATTGGCTTGCTAAGCAGTAATCCACTTACCTGATTAGACTCTTGTCGCTGCCAGTGGATCCCAGTGTGGAACACTGTACTGTAGGTCGTACCTGAAGCACAGAAAGACAATGACAGACGACTCTGATCAATAAGACACGCAGGCCTACGTTTGTACTGGGAAGCACAGTGGTACACAGGCATGGACAGCACCATAGGTACGCACATGGACACACTCACACACACGCTTACGCACAGACACGTACCATTGCTTCTGGTGGGGCTGTCTTTACTGGTCTCTTGGTGTAGAGCTGCTCCACTATAACACACACACCAATCCAATGATTAGTTGCACATGTATACAACCGATAACATTTCCCGGACAAAGAAAAAAACGAACTGAATATATCTCACAGCTGATGTCAGAGTTGGTTCTCTCTGCCTGGTTGTGTCTGTTAATGGAGTGAATCCTTCTCAAGGAGCCAGGTACCACAACCTATAGGAGATATCACCATATAGCCATGAGTGCCGCATTTACATTTGACATGTCTTTTACAATGTGTGATCATGTAAATCGATGTGTATTATTGATATTTATTGTATATACAATGTTTATTACTATATGATTTTATGGTGTGTGTGTGTGTGTGCTTGATTGTGGAAGGCAAGTGTGTGATGCTCTGACCTCCACATCCTCCTCCTCAGACGGCAGGCAGGGCTTCAGTTTCTCAGGGTGACGCAGCTTCTCCAGCAGATCCAAGATCAGATCCTGTCTCAGACACGGCTGGGTCAGAAACAGGTGCTGCAGGACAGAGAGACAGAGAGAGAGAGAGACAGAGAGAGAGAGAGAGAGACAGAGACAGACCGAGACAGAGACAGAGAGACAGAGAGAGAGAGAGACACGAAGACAGACAGTGAGAGCGAGAGAGAAATTAGGAAGTGAAAAAGGATTACAGGTACTACAAGACATGAATAGAGGAGCTCAAGCCATTGATATGGGTATGGTAGTGGGTGCCAGGTGCACTGGTTTGTATCAAGATCTGCAACGCTGCTGGGTTTTTCATGCTCAACAGTTTCCCCTGTGAATCATGAATGGTCCACCACCCAAAGGACATCCAGCCAACTTGACACAACTGTGGGAAACATTGGAGTCAATACGGGCCAGCATCCCTGTGGAACGCTTTCGACACCTTGTAGAGTTCATGTCCCAGAGAATTGAGGCTGTTCTGAGAGCAAAAGGGGGTGCAACTCAACATTAGGAAGGTGTTCTTAATGTTTGGTATACTCAGTGTACACAGTAGGCCTACTAGTGATCGACGTTAGCAGCACCACAAAAGTATAGCAAGCCAAAGTTGCCTAATAAGTAAAGTGCTCAGTGCGTTCTTAGATCATCTCATCAACAACATATCAACAATGTGCTGACAAAAACTAAAAAACCTCATCAATGTCAACACCACCATCATCAACAACATATTACCGTCATCATCCTCAAAATCATCTTTCCTAGCCTAACTCCTTCTCTTCCATGTATTGAAAAGGGCAATGGCCATAGGGGGTGAAGGAGTGCTTGTATATGTTAGTCTTAACAGTGGGGAATCTACAGTGGGGACCTGGAACTCATGGTGTATGGGGTGGGTACAGTCAGACAGGATGGATTCTGCCTTCCTCACCACTTGTCTGTTGTACAGGTCAGACAGACTACTCTGCTGGACTCTTGAGATTTTGCACCATTCTAGCTAGTGCATTTTTAGGAAAGGTGAGGCAAGGAGAAAGAGGAGAGGTGGGTGAGTAAGATCGAGCAGAGAAGAGAGACATTCTCTGTGTTTACTCACTGTCAGCATCTTTGAGGCACTGGGTCTCTTCTTAGTGTTCCTGATCAGCATCGTCTTGACAAAGTTATAGAAAATCGAGGACCTAACATGAAAGTGGTAGAAGAAAATACTGTTGTTTTAACCAACTGCATATTACAGACCGTAGATTAATTGACTGAATGAATTAAGGAATACAGGTATCATTTCCACAGCTCAAGTGGATAGTAATGGTCTTACTGCATACCATTTGGACTTTTCCTTTAGTTTAGGAGGCTGGTAGCCACTTTTGGACATGAGGAACAGCACCCTGAGAAAAGACAAGATTTTAATGTGAGGTTTGTGTCTGTCAGTCGTGCACGTTCGTGCACGTGCTCCTAATCCATAACAAGTCTGTGTCTGTCTGTCTGAGACTCAGCCAATGGATCTGTGCTGGCTGTCAACCAGGAGAATGAGCACCTGATGGAGGACTGTGGCCAGTGACGTCACGTGTCTGTCTGTCTGTCTGTCTGTCTGTCTGTCTGTCTGTCTGTCTGTCTGTCTGTCTGTCTGTCTGTCTGTCTGTCTGTCTGTCTGTCTGTCTGTCTGTCTGTCTGTCTGTCTGTCTGTCTGTCTGTCTGTCTGTCTGTCTGTCTGTCTGTCTGTCTGTCTGTCTGTCTGTCTGTCTGTCTGTCTGTCTGTCTGTCTGTCTGTCTGTCTGTCTGTCTGTCTGTCTGTCTGTCTGTCTGTCTGTCTGTCTGTCTGTCTGTCTGTCTGTCTGTGTGTCTGTCTGTCTGTCTGTCTGTCTGTGTGTCTGTCTGTGTGTGTGTGTGTGTCGTCACAGGTCAGTATTGTAAATAAGAATGAGTTCTTAATTGACTTGTAAAGTATATAATAAAGGTGAAGTAAAAAGTGGGGGTAGGCATGTGCGTAATTGGTTAAAAGCATGAATGTATATCCAACTGGAACATGAGGGGGTGTGGAAGGAGGAAAGTCTAGATTCTTTCTGCGGGGAGCCTGAATGTAAGAAAGAATGTTGTGTGTGTGTGTGTGGGTTAAAGGAATGATTTGAGTGTGTTTGTGATTACCGTAGTGGGTGCACATCGAATAGGGGAGGCTGCAGCTCAGCCAGCTCGATGGCAGTGATTCCCACAGACCACACATCACACAGCTCATTGTAACCCCCCTTTATCTCCACGGCAGCCACCTCTGGCGCCATCCTGGAAGACACGGGCCACCGCTACCATCAACATCAAGACCATCTGACATCACATACAACCTCGAGAAGAGCCACATGGAGGGGACTCATTTGACCTTCAACCTCACCAGTAAGGAGTCCCGATGAAGGACATCCGCCGTGCCAAAGTAGCCGTGATCTGTGCCGAAATCCCAAAGTCCGCTAAACGGCCAGACAATAAACATGTCACTTATTTAATATGTGAGGACAAAAATCTCTGATTTAAGTGTTATGATTTATCGCCTGTTGAGTGTTTTAGGGCTTCACAGTCACACACCTAGCTTCACCTCTCCTTGGTCATTCAGGAGGATGTTGGCCCCCTGGACAACAGGAAGACAAGACACAAGCGATCACGACAGAGCAATGTGTACAGTATATTCCGTCTGGACAGCATGAAAACACACCAAACATTGCATCCTAACTTAAAGCAAGCCTTGTCTGAGCCAGAACGGTCCTTAGTGTCAGACTAGCGTCCTGTCTAGGAGGTGTTCTAGTACATCAAGTTGACTCATGCTACTGAAACAGGAGATAGGCTCCTGCCCCTATGGGCCATTCATAACCGTTATAGAGGCCTAACTCATCCCAGCAGATTAGGGAGTCAACCCTGGTCATCTCACCTTTATGTCTCTGTGAATCTTCTTCTGGCCATGTAAGTAATCCAGACCCTGCAGGTAGACAGTTAGTACACGGTTACGTGTTGATATCAAAACAACTATTATCTATAACAACCAAAGTGACATGTTATACACTTTATACTCTATACGTGTGATATGAGTGATCTTACCTGAAACATCTCCCTGCAGATAAATGCAATCTGAAGCTCAGAGAGAGGCCCGGTCACTAGAGGGAGAAAAGAGGGGGTGAAGTAGGACACTCTGTTACAGTAGTAGAGTGTAATCTGCTCCAGTTCACCCACACACATACTCTCACTCACACACACACACCTGTATTCAACACACATTCTCTAGGGGACGAAGTGATAAAATGTCTTAAGAAGTATAGCAGTCGATAATGATGAGGAACTCACTTAAATCTATAAAAATAGGCAAATGCAAAATATGTTTTGGGCAGAGGGGTTTTGCAGTGTAATGGTGATACACTCTTACAAAAAAAGGGTTCCAAAAGGGTTCTTCGGATGTCCCTATAGAATAACCCTTTTTGGTTCCAGGTAGTACAATTTTGGGTTCCACGTAAAATTCTCTTTGGAAAGGGTTTTATATGGAACCCAAAAGAGTTCTACCTGGAACCAAAAAGGGTTCTTCAAAGGGTTCTCATATAGGGACAGCCAAATAACCTTTTTAGGTTCTAGATAGCACCTTTTTGTGCTATTTAGTGTAGTTGTGTAGTTGACCTTTAAGAGTGTCCCTGTGTTTGAACTTTGGGCACATCATAACATGACATGACTTCCTGACAGATGTTCGTCACAAAGTAAACCCGGCTGGTTGTGAGACTGATCTGTATTCAAAGCCTGATCAAACCACCTATTTGTCTCTCATTCACACATACTGTAGATCACCTCTCGCTTTTTGTTTGTCTGATATGTTCACCTTCCTCCTCAGCGTTTTCTCAGTTGAAGAGATAAATCCTAAATCAACCTAAGCTGGCACACACACACACACACACACACACACACACACACACACACACACACACACACACACACACACACACACACACACACACACACACACACACACACACACACACACACACACACACACACACACACACACACACACACACACACACACACACACACACACACACCATGGTAAACGTCCTGAAGAGAGCCTCCTCCACAGAACTCCATGCAGATCGACAGCTTGTTGGCCCTGGAAACACATACACACACACACACACACACACACACACACACACACACACACACACACACACACACACACACACACACACACACACACACACACACACACACACACACACACACACACACACACACACACACACACACACACACACACACACACACACACACATCTGTCATATGAAAAGGTTATACTCCCAGTAACTTTATCATGATCACAACTGATAATATTTCCAATTAGTCTGTATCATCCTATTCCAACTAGTGTATGATATGTGGCTGTGTGTGGCAGGGCCTCCTCAGTGCCCACTCACTGTATATAGCTGCCATAGTAGGCCACAATGTTACGGTGCTTGCAGCTCTTCACTATGACGATCTCCTGCTGGATTACTGAGAAGTCCTCCTCTGTGTGAGAAAAGGGTCATATCATCTCATATCATTTTATACCATGTACTACACTGCAGTGCATATGGGTGCCAGATGATGTCACAATATAGCACCACAACATCATTTTGGTTTGTTACCAACTACTTTTGTGGAATGGTAACATTTGACACCGGCATTACTGCAGAAATATGTTACCAATGTGGATTGAAAGGTTTGTTTCTTTCAGACCTGGGTTGAAATACTACTTGAAATCATTTCAACTACTATTTTTGTGCTCGATTGAGCTTGCCTGTTGTAATGGAATCAATATAAATGTCTAGAATGACCAAAACCCTGCCCACCTGGCACTCCAGACAGGTTAAAGTGAACGCTCCAAGTATTTGAAAGATATCAAATAGTATTTGAACCAATGATGTACAGTACATAAACCCTGGATTGCTGATGCTATGTATTGGCCATTGAGAGTGTCATGTTTTGTCTTATATTGTCTTGTCATTTTGCTTTTCCCTCTGTTCGTTTTCCCCCTGCTGGTCTTTTTAGGTTCGTTCCCCTTTTTCTCTCTCCCTTCCTCTCTCTCTTTTCTCTATCGTTCCGTTCCTGCTCCCAGCTGTTCCTATTCCCCTAATCAATCATTTAGTCTTCCCACAGCTGTTCCCTATCTTTTTCCCTGATTAGAGTCCCTATTTCTCCCCTTGTTTTCCGTTTCTGCCCTGTCGGATCCTTGTCTATTGTTCACCGTGCTGTGTCTGTGTATCGCCCTGTCGTGTCGTGTTTCCCTCAGATGCTGCGTGGTGAGCAGGTGTCTGAGTCTGCTACGTTCAAGTGCCTTCCCGAGGCAACCTGCAGTTCATGATCGAGTCTCCAGTCTGTTCTCGTCATTACGAGTGGAATTGTGCTTTATGATTGTATATTTACTTTACTGGATTAAAGACCTGTTTTCGCCAAGTCGCTTTTGGGTCCTCATTCACCAGCATAACAGAAGGATCCGACCAAAGAATGGACCCAGCGACTACAGACGCTCGTAACACTGCCGTCGAGATCCAAGGAGCCATGCTCGGCAGACACGAGCAGGAATTGTCTGCTGCTCGCCATGCCGTGGAGAACCTGGCCGCTCAGGTTTCCGACCTCTCTGGACAGTTCCAGAGTCTTCGTCTCGTGCCACCTGTTACTTCCTGGCCTGCCGAGCCTCCGGAACCTAGGGTTAATAACCCACCTTGCTACTCCGGGCAGCCCACGGAGTGCCGCTCCTTTCTCACCCAGTGTGATATTGTGTTCTCTCTCCAACCCAACACATACTCTAGAGAGAGAGCTCGGGTTGCTTACGTCATTTCACTCCTTACTGGCCGGGCTCGAGAGTGGGGTACAGCTATCTGGGAGGCAAGGGCTGATTGCTCTAACAATTACCAGAACTTTAAAGAGGAGATGATTCGGGTTTTTGACCGTTCAGTTTTTGGTAGGGAGGCTTCTAGGGCCCTGGCTTCCCTATGCCAAGGTGATCGATCCATAACGGATTACTCTATTGAGTTTCGCACTCTTGCTGCCTCTAGTGAGTGGAACGAGCCGGCGCTGCTCGCTCGTTTTCTGGAGGGACTCCACGCAGTGGTTAAAGATGAGATTCTCTCCCGGGAGGTTCCTTCAAGTGTGGACTCTTTGATTGCTCTCGCCATCCGCATAGAACGACGGGTAGATCTTCGTCACCAGGCTCGTGGTAGAGAGCTCGCGTCAACGGTGTTTCCCTGCTCCGCATCGCAACCATCTCCCTCCTCTGGCTCAGAGACTGAGCCCATGCAGCTGGGAGGTATTCGCATCTCGACTAAGGAGAGGGAACGGAGGATCACCAACCGTCTGTGCCTCTATTGCGGACTTGCTGGACATTTTGTTAATTCATGTCCAGTAAAAGCCAGAGCTCATCAGTAAGCGGAGGGCTACTGGTGAGCGCTACTACTCAGGTCTCTCCATCTAGATCCTGTACTACTTTGTCGGTCCATCTACGCTGGACCGGTTCGGGTGCTACATGCAGTGCCTTGATAGACTCTGGGGCTGAGGGTTGTTTCATGGACGAAGCATGGGCTCGGAAACATGACATTCCTTTCAGAGAGTTAGACAAGCCTACGCCCATGTTCGCCTTAGATGGTAGTCATCTTCCCAGTATCAGATTTGAGACACTACCTTTAACCCTCACAGTATCTGGTAACCACAGTGAGACTATTTCTTTTTTGATTTTTCGTTCACCTTTTACACCTGTTGTTTTGGGTCATCCCTGGCTAGTTTGTCATAATCCTTCTATTAATTGGTCTAGTAATTCTATCCTATCCTGGAACGTTTCTTGTCATGTGAAGTGTTTAATGTCTGCCATCCCTCCCGTTTCTTCTGTCCCCACTTCTCAGGAGGAACCTGGCGATTTGACAGGAGTGCCGGAGGAATATCATGATCTGCGCACGGTCTTCAGTCGGTCCCGAGCCAACTCCCTTCCTCCTCACCGGTCGTATGATTGTAGTATTGATCTCCTTCCGGGGACCACTCCTCCTCGGGGTAGACTATACTCTCTGTCGGCTCCCGAACGTAAGGCTCTCAAGGATTATTTGTCTGTGTCTCTTGACGCCGGTACCATAGTGCCTTCTTCCTCTCCGGCCGGGGCGGGGGTTTTTTTTGTTAAGAAGAAGGACGGTACTCTGCGCCCCTGCGTGGATTATCGAGGGCTGAATGACATAACGGTTAAGAATCGTTATCCGCTTCCCCTTATGTCATCAGCCTTCGAGATTCTGCAGGGAGCCAGGTGCTTTACTAAGTTGGACCTTCGTAACGCTTACCATCTCGTGCGCATCAGAGAGGGGGACGAGTGGAAAACGGCGTTTAACACTCCGTTAGGGCATTTTGAGTACCGGGTTCTGCCGTTTGGTCTCGCCAATGCGCCAGCTGTTTTTCAGGCATTAGTTAATGATGTTCTGAGAGACATGCTGAACATCTTTGTTTTTGTCTATCTTGACGATATCCTGATTTTTTCACCGTCACTCGAGATTCATGTTCAGCACGTTCGACGTGTTCTACAGCGCCTTTTAGAGAATTGTCTCTACGTGAAGGCTGAGAAGTGCTCTTTTCATGTCTCCTCCGTTACTTTTCTCGGTTCCGTTATTTCCGCTGAAGGCATTCAGATGGATTCCGCTAAGGTCCAAGCTGTCAGTGATTGGCCCGTTCCAAGGTCACGTGTCGAGTTCCAGCGCTTTCTAGGTTTTGCTAATTTCTATCGGCGTTTCATTCGTAATTTCGGTCAAGTTGCTGCCCCTCTCACAGCTCTTACTTCTGTCAAGACGTGTTTTAAGTGGTCCGGTTCCGCCCAGGGAGCTTTTGATCTTCTAAAAGAACGTTTTACGTCCGCTCCTATCCTCGTTACTCCTGACGTCACTAGACAATTCATTGTCGAGGTTGACGCTTCAGAGGTAGGCGTGGGAGCCATTCTATCCCAGCGCTTCCAGTCTGACGATAAGGTTCATCCTTGCGCTTATTTTTCTCATCGCCTGTCGCCATCTGAACGCAACTATGATGTGGGTAACCGCGAACTGCTCGCCATCCGCTTAGCCCTAGGCGAATGGCGACAGTGGTTGGAGGGGGCGACCGTTCCTTTTGTCGTTTGGACAGACCATAAGAACCTTGAGTACATCCGTTCTGCCAAACGACTTAATGCTCGTCAAGCTCGTTGGGCGTTGTTTTTCGCTCGTTTCGAGTTTGTGATTTCTTACCGTTCGGGTAGCAAGAACACCAAGCCTGATGCCTTATCCCGTCTTTTTAGTTCTTCTGTGGCTTCTACTGATCCCGAGGGGATTCTTCCTTATGGGCGTGTTGTCGGGTTGACAGTCTGGGGAATTGAAAGACAGGTTAAGCAAGCACTCACGCACACTGCGTCGCCGCGCGCTTGTCCTAGTAACCTTCTTTTCGTTCCTGTTTCCACTCGTTTGGCTTTCTTCAGTGGGCTCACTCTGCCAAGTTAGCTGGTCATCCCGGTGTTCGAGGCACTCTTGCGTCTATTCGCCAGCGCTTTTGGTGGCCGACTCAGGAGCGTGACACGCGCCGTTTCGTGGCTGCTTGTTCGGACTGCGCGCAGACTAAGTCAGGTAACTCTCCTCCTGCCGGTCGTCTCAGACCGCTCCCCATTCCTTCTCGACCATGGTCTCACATCGCCCTAGACTTCATTACCGGTCTGCCTTTGTCTGCGGGGAAGACTGTGATTCTTACGGTTGTCGATAGGTTCTCTAAGGCGGCACATTTCATTCCCCTCGCTAAACTTCCTTCCGCTAAGGAGACGGCACAAATCATCATCGAGAATGTGTTCAGAATTCATGGCCTCCCGTTAGACGCCGTTTCAGACAGAGGCCCGCAATTCACGTCACAGTTTTGGAGGGAGTTCTGTCGTTTGATTGGTGCGTCCGTCAGTCTCTCTTCCGGGTTTCATCCCCAGTCTAACGGTCAAGCAGAGAGGGCCAATCAGACGATTGGTCGCATACTACGCAGCCTTTCTTTCAGAAACCCTGCGTCTTGGGCAGAACAGCTCCCCTGGGCAGAATACGCTCACAACTCGCTTCCTTCGTCTGCTACCGGGTTATCTCCGTTTCAGAGTAGTCTGGGTTACCAGCCTCCTCTGTTCTCATCCCAGCTTGCCGAGTCCAGCGTTCCCTCCGCTCAAGCGTTTGTCCAACGTTGTGAGCGCACCTGGAGGAGGGTGAGGTCTGCACTTTGCCGTTACAGGGCACAGACTGTGAGAGCCGCCAATAAACGTAGGATTAAGAGTCCAAGGTATTGTTGCGGCCAGATAGTGTGGCTTTCCACTCGCAACCTTCCTCTTACGACAGCTTCTCGTAAGTTGACTCCGCGGTTCATTGGTCCGTTCCGTTTCTCCCAGGTCGTCAATCCTGTCGCTGTGCGACTGCTTCTTCCGCGACATCTTCGTCGCGTCCATCCTGTCTTCCATGTCTCCTGTGTCAAGCCCTTTCTTCGCACCCCCGTTCGTCTTCCCTCCCCCCCTCCCGTCCTTGTCGAGAGCGCACCTATTTACAAGGTACGTAGGATCATGGACATGCGTTCTCGGGGACGGGGTCACCAATACTTAGTGGATTGGGAGGGTTACGGTCCTGAGGAGAGGAGTTGGGTTCCGTCTCGGGACGTGCTGGACCGTTCACTTATTGATGATTTCCTCCGTTGCCGCCAGGATTCCTCCTCGAGTGCGCCAGGAGGCGCTCGGTGAGTGGGGGGTACTGTCATGTTTTGTCTTATATTGTCTTGTCATTTTGCTTTTCCCTCTGTTCGTTTTCCCCCTGCTGGTCTTTTTAGGTTCGTTCCCCTTTTTCTCTCTCCCTTCCTCTCTCTCTTCTCTCTATCGTTCCGTTCCTGCTCCCAGCTGTTCCTATTCCCCTAATCAATCATTTAGTCTTCCCACACCTGTTCCCTATCTTTTTCCCTGATTAGAGTCCCTATTTCTCCCCTTGTTTTCCGTTTCTGCCCTGTCGGATCCTTGTCTATTGTTCACCGTGCTGTGTCTGTGTATCGCCCTGTCGTGTCGTGTTTCCCTCAGATGCTGCGTGGTGAGCAGGTGTCTGAGTCTGCTACGTTCAAGTGCCTTCCCGAGGCAACCTGCAGTTCATGATCGAGTCTCCAGTCTGTTCTCGTCATTACGAGTGGAATTGTGCTTTATGATTGTATATTTACTTTACTGGATTAAAGACTCTGTTTTCGCCAAGTCGCTTTTGGGTCCTCATTCACCAGCATAACAGAGAGGCTTTGAAGCCACCATGTTGGCCATATTGGCAGTCCTCCATAGGAATGGATGGAATTCTACAGTATTTCAATGAACTGTTTCAAGGACAAAATAACATTTAAGTATTTTTTGTTGTACACCCAATATGTCCCCTGTTGATGATGCTTATAATGCATTATAGTTGAACCAAAAGTTTACATGTAACAACAACTGAAATAGGAAACAATAAAATATCTATGTGAAATTGAATTAATCAATAATATATGTTGATGCTAATATTATGTACAATATTTAGTTATGTTTCCATATGATAACAATAGCCTAATATATTTAATATGCCATAAATTATTGTTTTTTAACCGTTTCAATCAATTCATTCTAATTAACTTAATAATTATGGCACACCCCTCACTATTGTCATTGGTTGTTCATGACATTACCCTGAAGAAGGCAAAGTGTTCATGACATTACCCTGAAGAAGGCAAAGTGTTCATGACATTACCCTGAAGAAGGCAAAGTGTTCATGACATTACTCTGAAGAAGGCAAAGTGTTCATGACATTACCCTGAAGAAGGCAACATGTTCATGACATTACCCTGAAGAAGGCAAAGTGTTCATGACATTACCCTGAAGAAGGCAAAGTGTTCATGACATTACCCTGAAGAAGGCAAAGTGTTCATGACATTACCCTGAAGAAGGCAACGTGTTCATGACATTACCCTGAAGAAGGCAAAGTGTTCATGACATTACCCTGAAGAAGGCAAAGTGTTCATGACATTACCCCGAAGAAGGCAAAGTGTTCATGACATTACCCTGAAGAAGGCAACGTGTTCATGACATTACCCTGAAGAAGGCAAAGTGTTCATGACATTACCCCGAAGAAGGCAAAGTGTTCATGACATTACCCTGAAGAAGGCAAAGTGTTCATGACATTACCCCGAAGAAGGCAAAGTGTTCATGACATTACCCTGAAGAAGGCAACGTGTTCATGACATTACCCTGAAGAAGGCAAAGTGTTCATGACATTACCCTGAAGAAGGCAAAGTGTTCATGACATTACCCTGAAGAAGGCAAAGTGTTCATGACATTACCCTGAAGAAGGCAAAGTGTTCATGACATTACCCTGAAGAAGGCAAAGTGTTCATGACATTACCCTGAAGAAGGCAAAGTGTTCATGACATTACCCTGAAGAAGGCAACGTGTTCATGACATTACCCTGAAGAAGGCAAAGTGTTCATGACATTACCCTGAAGAAAGCAAAGTGTTCATGACATTACCCTGAAGAAGGCAAAGTGTTCATGACATTAACCTGAAGAAGGCAAAGTGTTCATGACATTACCCTGAAGAAGGCAAAGTGTTCATGACATTACCCTGAAGAAGGCAAAGTGTTCATGACATTACCCTGAAGAAGGCAAAGTGTTCATGACATTACCCTGAAGAAGGCAAAGTGTTCATGACATTAACCTGAAGAAGGCAAAGTGTTCATGACATTACCCTGAAGAAGGCAAAGTGTTCATGACATTACCCTGAAGAAGGCAAAGTGTTCATGACATTACCCTGAAGAAGGCAACGTGTTCATGACATTAACCTGAAGAAGGCAAAGTGTTCATGACATTACCCTGAAGAAGGCATAGTGTTCATGAAACGTTGGTGATTTACCAAATAAATTACTGGGAGTTTATATATAGAGTGTGCAACTCTTTATTTTTATAGCTTCTAGTTTATTTGCCGTTAGTCAGCACCTCCACATAGAATCATTTTCTTTGGGTGTGCTCCAGCTCATGTTTTTTTAATAAAAAACGAATGGAGACATTAATAAATGCATTTCTATATCTTCCAAAATACTTTTACAACGGTGTGGGAGTGCCAAGATGGAGGCACGGTGGCTTCAACAAAGCACCCCTATCAGTCGTCTAGTGTATATATAAATCATTGATGTGTGGTCTCTAGTATCTGTAGTAACAGAGGGGACTTCTTTACCTGGCTCCATCTTGATGACCTTGATAGCTGCCAGCTCCCCGTTCTGCTTGTTCCGAGCCTGAGGAAAAGACAGCTGCATCAGTCAGTGGGCTTGTTATGGAAGGGGGAGTATAACCTGATTCACTGACCTCAGGACAGATTTTTTTATTTCGCCTTTATTTAACCAGGTAGGCTAGTTGAGAACAAGTTCTCATTTACAACTGCAATCTGGCCAAGACAAAGCAAAGCAGTGCGACACAAACAACACAGAGTTACACATGGAATAAACAAACATACAGTCAATAACACAATAGAAAAAGTCTATATACAGTGTGTGCAAATGAGGTAAGATAAGAGAGGTAAGGCAATAAATAGGCCATAGTGGTGCAATAATTACAATGTAAACACTGGAGTGATAGATGTGCAGAAGATGAATGTAGAGTAGTAGAGATACTGGGGTGCAAAGGAGCAAAAAATAATACAAATAAATAAAAAACAGTATGGGGATGAGGTAGTTGGATGGGCTATTTACAGATGGGCTATGCACAGGTGCAGTGATCTGTGAGCTGCTCTGACAGCTGGTGCATAAAGTTAGTGAGGGAGATATGTCTCCAGCTTCAGTGATTTTTGCAATTCGTTCCTGTCATTGGCAGCAGAGAACTGGAAGGAAAGGCAGCCAAACTAGTAATTGGCTATGCGGGTGACCGGTCAAATATACCTGCTGGAGCGTGTGCTACAGGTAGGTGCTTCTATGGTGACTATTGAGCTGAGATAAGGCTGGGCTTTACCTAGCAAAGACTTATAGATGACCTGGAGCCAGTGGGTTTGGCAACAGATATGAAGCGCGGGCCAGCCAACGAGAACATACAGGTCGCAGTGGTGGGTAGTATATGGGACTTTGGTGACAAAATGGAGGGCACTGTGATAGACTGCATTCAATTTGCTGAGTAGAGCGTTGGAGGCTATTTTGTAAATGACATTGCCAAAGTCAAGGATCGGCAGGATAGACAGTTTTACGAGGATATGTTTGCCAGCATGAGTGAAGGATGCTTTGTCGCGAAATAGGAAGCTGATTCTAGATTTAATTTTGGATTGGAGATGCTTAATTTGAGTCTGGAAGGAGAGTTTATAGTCTAACGTGCGGGCAGCATTGGTTGAAGAGCATGCATTTAGTTTTACTTGTATTTAAGAGCAGTTGGAGGCCACGGAAGGAAAGTTGTATGGCAATGAAGCTCATCTGGAGGTTAGTTAACACAGTGTCCAAAGAAGGGCCAGAAGTATACAGAATGGTGTCGTCTGCGTAGAGGTGGAACAGAGAATCACCAGCAGCAAGAGCAACATCATTGAGTCAGCCTGAGAATTGAACCCTGTGACAGCCCCATAGAGACTGCCAGAGGTCTGGACAACAGGCCCTCCGATTTGACACACTGAACTCTTTCTGAGAAGTTGTTGGTGAACCAGGCGAGGCAGTCATTTGAGAAACGAAGGCTGTTCAGTCTGCCGATAAGAATGTGGTGATTGACAGAGTCAAAAGCCTTGGCCACGTCGATGAATACAGCTGCACAGTATTGTCTCTTATCGATGGCAGTTATGATATCGTTTAGGACCTTGAGCGTGGCTGAGGTGCACCCATGACCAGCTCGGAAACCAGATTGCCTACCAGAGAAGGTACGGTGGGATTTGAAATTGTCGGTGATCTGTTTGTTAACTTGGCTTTCGAAGACCTGTTTCCCCCTTTGAAGAGGGGGATAACCGTGGCAGCTTTCCAATCTTTGGGGATCTCAGACGATATGAAAGAGAGGTTGAACAGGCTAGTAATAGGGGTTGCAACAATTTTGTGTGATCATTTTAGAAAGAGAGGGTCCAGATTGTCTAGCCTAGCTGATTTGTAGGGGTCCAGATTTTGCAGCTTTTCAGAACATCAGCTATCTGGATTTGGGTGAAGGAGAAATGGGGGAGGCTTGGGCAAGTTGCTGTGGGGGGGTACAGGGCTGTTGACCGGGGTAGGGGTAGCCAGGTGGAGAGCATGGCCAGCCGTAGAGAAATGCTCAATTAAATTCTCAATTATCGTAGATTTATCGTTGGTGACAGTGTTTCCTAGCCTCAGCGCAGTGGGCAGCTGGGAGGAGGTGCTCTTATTCTCCATGGACTTTACAGCATCCCAGAACTTTTTGGAGTTTGTGCTACAGGATGCAAATTTCTGTTTGAAAAAGCTGACCTTTGCTTTCCTGACTGACTGTGTATATTGGTTCCTGAAAGTTACATATCGCGGGGGCTATTCGATGCTAATGCAGAACGCCACAGGATGTTTTTGTACTGGTCAAGGGCAGTCAGGTTTGGAGTGAACCAAGGGCTATATCGGTTCCTGGTTCTACATTTTTTGAATGGGGCATGCTTATTTAAGATGGTGAGGAAAGCCCTTTTAAAGAATAACCAGGCATCCTCTACTGACGAAATGAGGTCAATATCCTTCCAGGATACCCAGGCCAGGTCGATTAGAAAGGCCTGCTCAATGAAGTGTTTTAGGGAGCGTTTGACAGTGATGAGCGGTGGTCGTTTGACCGCAGACCCTTTACGGATGCAGGCAATGAGGCAGTGATCACTGCGATCCTGGTTGAAGACATCAGAGTTGTATTTGGAGGGCAGGTTGGATAGGATGACATATATGAGGGTGCCCGTGTTTACCGATTTGGGGTTGTACCTGGTAGGTTCATTGATAATTTGCGTGAGATTGAGGGCATCAAGTTTAGATTGTAGGATGGCCGGGGTGTTAAGCATGTCCCAGTTTAGGATCATGTTGGGTCTATGAGTTTATGCTACAATTACTTTCCATTGAAGATGTGTGTTCATTATCGGATGAGTGTTGAGTTGGCGTAGCTTTACTGTGGCGTTCACTGTTTTGTTTACTGGTTCACCAACTACTTCTCAGAAAAGAGTTTAGTGTGTCAAAACACCTACCAAGACTGCCCAGACTCTGTTAATTACGTCTGCATTGCCAAATCACAAAGCCTACACACACTAGAGCACACCAATGAGAAACCCTGTTTGTTGGTTGACACAACAACACTAAACATAGCCCATGAATGTGCACAGTGGAAAGTAGACAGATAATAGGATGGGGTTGGCTGGCAGGGGGCTGGGTTGAGTGGAGAGAGATGGCCACTGAAGAAAAGCCACAAAACAAACAGTGCTCATCTCGCAGACCACTGGAAACGTTGTGATCGAAGCCAGGCAGTTTCCATGGTGACGTCAATGACCTTGTTGACAGACTGACACCACATAGATACACATGCAGACACTCACAAGCTCTTACACACAGAGGACGAAGTGACAAATTTATTTTAAGAAGCACGGCAGTCGATAATGACGAGTAACTTATGATCACTCAAATGAAATGTCTAAAAATAGGCGAATGCAGAACATGTTTTGGATGAAGGATGGGTTTAACAGTGCAATGGTAAATGGTGATAGGTGACCTTTAAGAGTGTCACTGTGTGTGAACCTTAGGAACATCACAACTTAACTTCCTCCCAGTGGTACTTCACAAAGTAGAACTGTCGATCACCTCTCACCTTTGTTTGGAAGGATTTTTCTCCCTTCCTCTTTCTCAGAGTTTCCCCAGTTAAAGTGGTAAAGTTACCCCCCCCCCCCCACACACACACACATACATTAATTGTGAAGTGTAGATTCTGTAAATACCAATGACTCTCTCACTTCTTTATTTTCCACTTTCTGTCAAAGATTGCACCCGGCAGAAAATGTCATCACATTTTATTGGCAGAGACACGTCACAATAACCCACTGTGGAGTCAATGCCTATGAGCCTGTGAGATTAATTCTATTGCATCGAAAACTTGAGAATTGAGTAAGTAGTTCTTCTGAATGTCACATCAGTAGGATCCCTGCCTACAAATGTAACAAGTCTACTTGCATAGGAGGGTAAATCCATTTGAATTCAATCACCTTTTGAAAGTATCCATAAATGTTTGCCCATGGAAGAAGTGGTCAGAAAGTGGCTGTTTTGGACATGAATGTCAAAACATTCGGGAGATAGAGGTGCTCAAATTGACCCATTTTGCTTACCCCACCATACCATGAGACATCCATGTCTTTATCAGTGGAAAATACCAATGGTTGAATTTGATTGAATTTAAAAGCAAAATAGGTCAACTTTGAGCACCTTTATTTCTTGAATGTTTTGACATTCAGGTCCAAAATATAGTCACTTTCTGACCACTTCTACAATGGGCAAATACTGTATGTATGGAAGGTTTAGTTCAAATCAAACGGGAGTGCTATCAACAAATGATTGAATTCAAATGGATTTACACTAGATAGAAGATAGGAGTTTAAGTTGAAAAAAAGGATTCTTAGTTCAATGTGTACCAATAAATATTTAGCTTTTATGGAAGTGTGCCGAAGCAGAAGTGTTTACAGGAGGCCTAGGGACAGTTGGGAGGCCTGATAACAATGTAGTTCAACAGAGATGTACCCACGGTAATGTTGTGGATACATAGAGTTCAGAATTACCAACCTATAAAAACCCACAGCTCTTTGAATTACTGAGAAGCATCATGAAGTTGCCCAACAAGAAAAACAAAAAACTAACATATGACCCATTAACAAATATTGGCAGAAGTCCAGGTATTTTTCTGGTGTTTATTTTTGTTTCCTTGACCCCCAACCCCCCTCCAGACACTGTTGACACAGACAGCATGCTAACCAAACCTATTCTCTCTCTCCCACACATGCTCACTCAAGGCTGGCCTGTTTCCCTGACACTGTGGGTAAGCAAAGTGCTGCATCTGCAGGTCTCCATCAGTGTTCAGTCTGCTTGTTGAGTCAACACATAGGCCGGCTTCGAGGGTGGATGAGTGTGTGTGTGCCTGTATGTGTCAGCTTGTGTGTATGCCCCTGTGGGTGAGTGTATGTATGTGAAAGCCCCTGTGGGTGAGTGTATGTATGTGAAAGCCCCTGTGGGTGAGTGTATGTATGTGAAAGCCCCTGTGGGTGAGTGTATGTATGTGAAAGCCCCTGTGGGTGAGTGTATGTATGTGAAAGCCCCTGTGGGTGAGTGTATGTATGTGAAAGCCCCTGTGGGTGAGTGTATGTATGTGAAAGCCCCTGTGGGTGAGTGTATGTATGTGAAAGCCCCTGTGGGTGAGTGTATGTATGTGAAAGCCCTTGTGGGTGAGTGTATGTATGTGAAAGCCCTTGTGGGTGAGTGTATGTATGTGAAAGCCCCTGTGGGTGAGTGTATGTATGTGAAAGCCCCTGTGGGTGAGTGTATGTATGTGAAAGCCCCTGTGGGTGAGTGTATGTATGTGAAAGCCCCTGTGGGTGAGTGTATGTATGTGAAAGCCCCTGTGGGTGAGTGTATGTATGTGAAAGCCCCTGTGGGTGAGTGTATGTATGTGAAAGCCCCTGTGGGTGAGTGTATGTATGTGAAAGCCCCTGTGGGTGAGTGTATGTATGTGAAAGCCCCTGTGGGTGAGTGTATGTATGTGAACGCCCCTGTGGGTGAGTGTATGTATGTGAAAGCCCCTGTGGGTGAGTGTATGTATGTGAAAGCCCCTGTGGGTGAGTGTATGTATGTGAAAGCCCCTGTGGGTGAGTGTATGTATGTGAAAGCCCCTGTGGGTGAGTGTATGTATGTGAAAGCCCCTGTGGCTTCAGTGCTTTGAATGTGTATTTATTCACATTCAACTGTCTGTTCGCAGGCATTGCTACCATAAGTTGTTGAATAAATGCAAACCACTGTGAAAATAGAGCAGAATCTATCGGTGGCCTCCGTTTCTCTCGGGAGAGGAAGTACGCTTCATATCCCCCCTACTTTGCATCAGTCACATGTACAGTGGACAAGCTCCTGAACACAGCAGCTGGCAAACTCTTCCAAAGCTTGTCCAGTAAGGCCATTTATGACATTATAAAATCTTTGTCCTTCTTCTACAATACCATTATTGACATCGTAGAGTATACCAAGATTCTGGAAAGGGCATAAATTCCACATAAGATACACATTTTACACAAAATGTTCCTGATGGAATAAAAGTGAAAATGGTGTGCTCCACATTGAATTCATGCTATACGTAGCAACTGAATGAAATGATCATGGCTGGTGCTGAATAGCACACTCATCATGTGGTGTTCAAACAGGTGCAAAACA